>NW_010394897.1:0-10030 GCF_000710305.1 Buceros rhinoceros silvestris
CCCCAGCATTATTATGCCGATTTTGATTTTGGATGGTTACAACTGAGGTAATGTCAATCTATATGCTTTTGGCACAGCACAGTATTATACAATTTGGTACTTACAGTTGTCCCACCATATATAAATTTGAACTTTTAATGTGATTTCTGCATTGTTTCCTAAAGGTATTAGATAGCAGGATTGAATGTTACATTTTGGAAACTTAGCATGGTTGTTGAAGTTTGCTGGATATTCTTCAAAACATGCTGAGGTATCAGAGGAGATGCAAATGAAACACCTAATTTTCTTTTTCTCTCTCTCTCAGTTGCAAATTTTAGGGAAATGCTAACATCTATACACACTTCTTACTGTTTTCTCATGTGAGTCAGAACAAAAAAACCTGTTTGCATCTAAATGAAGTTTCCTAGAATGTTCTCTCATTGCAATACTAAGAACAATTAATGCATCTGAATGATTTAGTCTTTGCTGTCATGGAATGGAGAGTTCAGTAGGTGGTCCTTGCAGAAGTGTCAGGACTTATTAATATTTTTTTTGCCTGTGCTTTTTTTGATTTTTTGGTTTGGGGTTTTTTTTTCAGCAAGGCAGTCTACTACAGTCCAAAATCCTCATCTCATTTCATGGAAGTTGGCAAGAAGGTTGTGCACATCAGCTATTTGAAAACTAATAACAGACCTGGAAAAAAATTTAACTAGGAAACATAAAAGTCAAGATTGTTGCATTCTGATGTCCATCCTAGGAGCTACCTACATCTTCTCAATAACAGTGACAAAAACTCAATGTGACACAAGGTCTTAAACGCAGACAGTACATTCTATTGAAGAAGAAAACAAGACACACTCCTTTTCTCTTTCCTTCACTCCCTGTATCAAAATACCCAAACTTAAAACCTAGATGCAAACTTAAATTATTTGTACAGTAAGATAAGAATAAGCTTTTTATGTTTGAACTCATTGTTCCCCGGCTTGTTGTTATGTGCATCATGCCAATCTTTACTGTAATTTTCCCTAATCATATACGGATTGCTTTTGATACCTAGCGAACACACCTAGCAATAACACCAGAATAAAACCTAAGCTTCTGGTATAGGAATATAATAGAATGGTTCTGCTAATTAATTTACGAAATAGGAAAGATCAGGAAATACATTTATTCTCTGGAATTGTGAAAACAAGTATTCTACCTGTTGCTGCTTCAAACTTGATTCCATAAACAGCAGAAAAAAAAAAAAACCAAAATCCTGAATCTTGGCTTATTACTGATTGAAGACCAAAAAAAAAAAAAAAAAAAAACCCCCAAAAAAAACCAAAATCCTGAATCTTGGCTTATTACTGATTGAAGACCAAAAAAAAAAAAAAAAAAATCACCCAGATATTTAAAGTCCAAGCTTTCAACAATATTAAAAATAGTTTCAGAAGTGTTAATATGTTATAATTCCAGCTTTAATTAGTTAAGTAGGGATTAAAGCTAGGATAACAACTCACTTTACTGCAGAAATCTTAAAATCACAAATTCTGTAATTTCTTCCAGAGGGGAAACCATGAGAAATACAGTACAACATTTTTATTGCTAAACATGATTTTTGATAACCCTTATTAATTTAAACTATTCACAGAGAGCTATCAAGATCAAACTTGTGCTGCAAAGTACCATGGATGTATGTCTGGGTAAAATCTCTTCAGTATGGAGAACACATCCATGGAATAACACTTTAACTGGTACGAAAGAAATGGAGGCTATCACAACTATCTGTATAATCACCAGGGTGAGGTACTGGTTACCGACCATTTTCCTTGCTAAATGTTAAATTATTAATAATCTTTTCTTGTATGTACACACTTGTAGAGCAGATACACGAGTAAATAGAGCCGCATAAAAAGATTAGTTATTAACCATTAGCTTAAATATAAATCCATGGCATCAGATTTCCTGCTTCTCCATAGCCGGAAACCCAAATACGCATGCACCATGTTCCTCACTTCTGAATAGAAATAAATTAGCTTGTAAAATATTATAAATTATGTCAGAACAGTTATTCAGGTAACATACACATATTCTTATTTTTTGATCTGCTGTAACACCATAAAACACTTTCCACAACAGTAAAGCTTTCCATTAACATGATCAGTTTACTTATTTAAGCCATGAAACCAGGTCTTTTCTTTCTTGAACAAACAGAGCTCTACATTTCAATGTATTTGTATTTTTCATGTTCGGAGTAATAATTTTGGAAGTGACGACAAAAGCATCATGTCACAGAGGGAAAAAAACCTAAGGAATTTTATTTTGTATCTTGTATAAATACTAGAATGAAACAGATGCTCATTAATTAAGTGTAGGCAGGTGACGACAAGGCACAATGGCACACTGCACCAGCTGTGAAGACTGCACTCAGCTATTTTTATCCCATCAGTCCATTTTCATATTGTCGAGCAAACATTCCAAGTGTCAGAAAAGGTGTCAAAATATAATGACAGTGCAAAGAACTCATCATTGCTGAAGCTTCAAAAACTTTCCCGTTTTACATTGCAATCACACCTTCAGGTGAAAGAGAAAGAAATGTAGGTTTTATAGCTATTTCAGTTCCCTTATATCAGTCCTCATTTTGTAGAAACTGAATGACTACAATACTTATGAACTTGCATTGCAAAAAGTATGCCACCATGACAGACAACACTGTTTTTGCTTTGCATAACATGGGCATTTTCTGTCTCCACAAACAGCCACATAAAAGTGAGCATTTTGGAATTTAGATAGTGTGAAAGCCAAATATATATAAAAAGAAAACTTCTCTATCAGCTTGAGTGGGTTTCTTTCTTTCTCTTCTCCATTTGCGGTGACATTTTAAGAAATGATTTTAACAAATGAATATAGTAAAAGCCACATGCAGTCATTAAAGAGAGAAAGGAAAAGGGGGGGGAAAATGCTAATTCTCTCTAAAACTTGAAGTACAACAATAGTAACTGTAAAGAAAGCAGTTTCAGGCACTGTTACACTTCAAGATTCTGAAGCCTTGTGCATACAAGGCAATACTCAAGACACAAGACATACTCTTGACAAGTCTAGTCTCATTCTTTTCACTATAACTGTAAAGAAAATCATAAAAAGGTAAGACAATACATGTCTGTTACAGGGAAAGATACTTACAAACTATTTTTAAAGGACTATTCCTATTATCATCTGACTATTTTTATGAAGCCAGCATGGTATACAGGATTCATCGACACTTTTCCTTCCAGAACTTTTCAGACATCAAAATGTTCTTCATCAGGAAGTTAGCTCTATATATACATATCCATTAACTGCAGTTAAAATTAAGGTGGCAGAGCAGAGCAAAACTAGATTGAATTACTTCTAAAAATTCCTCCCACAACCAGTAGTACCATAAAATACCCTATTAAGTAAGAAAACTTTTAATACAAATACACAAATAATATCATGAAATGTCTTATGTATTGTTATCTAATTTACTACTTAGCTCAGTTCCATAGCTAATTTTTTCTAGAAATTTTTAAATGCTCATTAAGCTAACTTTGCGTAATTTTACTGGGTTTAGACATTTACCCAAATGAGCTCGAGTTCCGTTTTACATGCACAGTGGAATTTGCTTTAAATACCACTCTCTAAATAAAATAAAAATTCCAATTAAGTAATCATTTTTATTATTAAAGACCCCTAAAGGTACATAGCCTTTTGGTAAGCAATTATTATTTACGCAAGTCTTTAGAAAAAAGTATAGTCTATAATAAGTAGAGAAGTCTAACATTTTCTTCCTCCGTAAAAGGTCAATTAACACAACTCCAAAAATGCATTTTTCAGCCTCTCTTAAACTAAAATTCAAATTCAGATCAAATGGGCTGAATAAGAATTTATTGATAGTAGATTTGGTAAGAATTAGTCTAGGGGGAGTTCCTTTTTCAGCTTGCTACTTGATCTGTACCAATTTTTTAAGTGGCAAATTTAGATTTTTTTATCTTCCTTGACTCTTGTACCCACACATACAACCACAACTTTCTAGGAAATAGAGGAAGATCACATTGTTTTCTTTGAGAAAGAAGTGAAGAAGAATAATACATGCACAAAGGCAGGAAAAAAAAAAAGAAAACACTTCCATTTATGCTCTCCTTCTTGAAGGGCTCTCAGACCTCATCACCATGACCTCCATGGCTAAGAAACTTTGGAGACTATAGCCTTCCTTGCATGATGAATGGTACTGAATCCGTGGCATTACACAGATTACACAACTGATTCAGAATAAAATTCTTAAGAGGTGACTTTTTAATGTGTGTAGTAATAAGGTTTGAAACTGGCCTGAAACTGGGCAGTCTTTACTACTCCCCTCACAGCATCTCCTCATATTTCCAGGTATACATATATAGATACATATGCACACACACGCTAACATATAGAAATATATATATACACATTTACATATACACGTATATATGTATGTAAGTTAAAAAGTGTGCAAGTATGTATATTCAGTTCCAGCCAGAGACAAAATAAATCAATAAATTGTTTGTAGTTGTCTATTGGCATGGACTTTTAAATATGTTGACAAAGGTTAGCAACAAAAAATACCGTAGTATTCCGTTCATATCTTCGAACACACAGAAACTTTCGCATAACACCAAGTGCACCACGCACTTTTTACTTTCTGCGCCCCCTCCACGCAAATTAGGTTTTGCTTTTACAGGAAAGTTGACAATTTGACAACTTGGGGATTACCATTTCCACAAAAATACATTGGCAACATCAATCTCTTCCATGTTTTTCTTCTCAGAGAAAGACTGAAATAAGAACAATGGTTTGAGTAACTTGGCAACATAGCTCCTTCAGGAGTCATAATGTCAGTGGCCAACCTAAAAATGTGGAGTACAAGAATTATGAAATTAATTACTCTTTGTTCCTTCTGATCCTGATAAACAAGCTGAATTTTTTTTTTTTCCTAGTGTTGAAAAGGTCAGTAATCAAAAAGAACACCACATGTTTCTCCAGAGAAAGGAAAAGAAATTTTTGGTCACTCAAATCTGAAATGATACCCACTTAAGTATGCTACAGTTCTAATGTTCAGAATCACAGAATGTTAGGAGTTAGAAGAGATCTCTGCATTGTTGAACACCCCCCTGCTAAAGCAGGTTCACCTAGAGCAGGCTGCACGGGATCTCATCCAGGCAGGTTTTGAATCTCTCCAGAGAAGAAGACTCCATAACCTCTCTGGGCAGCCTGTTTCAGTGCTCTGTCACCCTCAAATTAGTTTTTCCTCATGTTAAGATGGAACATTCTGTGTTCCATTTTGTGCCTATCTGCTTTTTAAGTCAAACATTTTTATGAAAGTTCATCCCTAAGACTGCCAATTTCACATTTTTGGTGGCTTGCTTTATTCTTCTTACAACGTGTGTATGATTGGATGACTCAGATTATTAAGGTATACTAGCAGATGTGAATGATAAAGGTATTTATCTCCACTGCTCTCTTAGGAACACAACAAAATTATTACTGACATTTCAAATGAAACATAAGCCTTCCAAACCCTTTTCTAATAACTACTCGCCACAAGACTACTTTGAAACCTCTTGATAAAACGTATAGCTGAGAAAGAAATATTTGCTGAAGAGACATTGCTATCAAAGACAAGCATTTAGAACTCCACTGGCCATAATGCCTTGTGGAATTTAATAAAAAGGCAAGATAGAAAAAAAATCTTCTAATATCTCATTTTGTAGTTGTGTACACTAGATGGCACTGATAAAGTATTGCTCAATTCGCTAACCATCTTGAAGTGTTTTTCTATTATTACTGAATGCTTTATTTCAGGATTTAAAAACGAAATTAAATAAGATAGCAACATTGTTTTGCCATAAATAAAAGTAAAAAGGAAAATGAAAAAAAGAAAAGGAAATAATTTCAGATAGTCCCAGAATTTTTTTTAAGGCTAGTAATCCCTGAAGATTGATTCCAGCTTTCACTGGCAGTTCCGTAGCCACAGCACACACACTGTGAGAGACTTAGCACTGCCTGTTCTGAATAGGAGTAGCCTAAATTTACACAAAACTGTGAAAACTAAGGGTTGGCTTTTTTTGTTTTTGTTTTTGTTTTTTTTTCCAGCAATGTGTTGTTTACCTTAGGAAGATACGGCATTTAGGAAGAATGATTCCCCTGCCAGTCTATTAGCTTGATCAACTTAGTGACACTTGGTGCCATTCTGATTCACACTGGAGCAAGACAGAAGGCGTTATCCACATGGGAGGAATTCACGTCCTACTCTGCGCTCTCTCTGCGGGTGCTCAGAAAGGTTATCCGTAAGCACAGATAACATATCTATAAGGCTTATCTCTGCTAATGCTGGGAGAGAGACAGGCTCTTCTGCAGGGTGATATCAGAGTAGGAAGACCATCTGAGTGCTCTGAGCTGCCCTGCAGCAGAGTTTTGTAGCCACATGCACAGCAGAAAGGGTCTACAAAGACTAATCTCATACACCTAAAATTGGTCTCTGTGACCACTACCCAAAGTACACGTTTTTGTATATATTTAACATAACCATCACAAATAAGGAAGATGATTTGCAAGAATCTGTAAGAGTCCTACTAACTATATGTATAAACATTTGAAAGTCATTACTCGTTGTATGTAGTTACCTTATTTTTTAAGGACAACTAAACGCACTATCATATTTTTCCAGCACATTGTGGAAATCAATGTTTTCTTTATTCTTACTTTGTATATATATATATATATACACACTTTGTATATATATAACAGAAAATATGGCATGATCTCTAATCCTTGAGAGGAAAAAAAGTAATGATGTAATATTTGAGGTCTGCTATTTCTGTATACCTGTTTGTACTCATTTTAACATAAATAATGGGTCATATTTCAGAAACTGTGTGGGGCAAGCAAGCAATTATGCTACGGTGTATCTAAAAGCTTTTGTTTAATTAAAGAAGAAAAAAATCAGCTGAACTTTAACTCTCAAAAACGCATATATAAAAGCTAATTTTAAAATGAACCTAATTAAATATTCCCTCTAGCTACACAGAACTTCCTTTACATGTACAGCACCTACCTCTAGATTGGGTTTACATGTAATAATACATACAAACTATATTCAAAATGGTGAAATACATCGGCTAAGTGTCTTGAAATTATATGATCAAAATGTGTTTGTGACAAAATGTGGGATATATATTAATAGTTGCACTAAAAGAAAGCTGGTCTAAGGTTCTCACTTGTGAAACTTAGGTCAAGATCAGCCTGTTCTAACACACACTTTCAAGCTTTCACCCTGTTCTTTGTTCCTTTTAGCTCTAAGCAATGGCTAACTGTTACTCTTGTGGTTGAAGAATTCCAGTAGACACACTCACACACAAAAAAGTATCTATCACATAACAAAGAGATTGTTGTGATGCCTCCATTTTTAAACCCACACACAAGCACCTATCTCTGCTTATATAGACTTCAGGGATATAAAACACACTCTCTCAGAAAGCTTTTGTATAAGCTAAAAGCAGCATTTCAAAGCCTTAATTTTAAATTCCTTCACCTTCTGTAATTTAAGCAGATACTTTAATATTACCTGATCAAATACACAAAACAGAATATTCTTGTACTCGATGTTGCACTTGAGAAGGTTTGTACAATGAGCTAGACTCATTTGTTTTTCAGCTTTGGGCATCTGGGCTCATTCAAGGCCTGGATCAGGTCACTAGTTAAAATAAATTTCATGTTCCCCTCCTGCTTCTTATCCCTTTACTGGAAATGACTGACAGCATTTGCTCAGGAGACCACAGAAGGGCAATATGGATTTATGCAAAGACAGATATACTCACAGTAAAAGTTGAAAAAAACCCATATATTTATCAATTATATGCAATGTGCAAAATTTCTAGGGATGTATCTATGAACTCCCTTCCCAAAGAAGCATAAAGATAGAATATATAAAATAAAATAAAAAGCATTTCAATACAAGAGACCTTTGCAGATTTTCACCTATTATTCTTTTGGTCTGAAGCAATACAGATCTGGCAAGCCTCCATCAGTTTTGGCTAGCTGATACATAATGAGTCGAATACTTTGGCAACTGCAGGCTTACCCCATGACTATAAAATAACCTGAAAAAAATCACCTCATCCTAGAAAAAGTGATGTTTTATAAACATTAGTTAACTTTATTGAAACTGATTTAAACTAAACAGAAGAAGAATTAGAATTATTTGGAATATTCCATCATATTGCAGGCTCTCATAATTTATTTTCTAATTAAGAGTACTAAAATGAGTTCAGTTTTAGCTGGCTGTTCTTTTTTTTTCTTTTTTCATTGCCTTCTACCTGAAGCATACACTTAAGCCTTATATCATATTTGCACTTGCATCTTGTTTATCACATTTAGAGTTTGTTTTTTTTTTTTATTTTGCCTTACTGCTCATAAATTGACACAGGAGTGGAAAAACAACTGAAAAAAAATAAGCCATTCTCCTCGGTCCAAAACCTTGAACTTCTCTGATATCTCTCTACACAGTAGAGCAACAAAGTTATATCAGACCTTTAAACACTTCAGCTATTGCATCAGGAACTAGGTCACTTCAAGACGAGCAGCATGAAGAAAATATGGCCATCAGGAAATGTTTTATATATTTTGTTCATGAATCAAAACATGCTAATTTGGCCTGTCATGTTTCTAGGATAACCACAGAAGCAAATGCATGTTCCAGCCAATGAAAAAGGATGGAAAGAGATTAAAAGCATAAGCAAGCAGTAAAACAAACAAAATATTTAGCACATGTTTTAAATACTGTTTACTTCAGTGTGAATAATAAATACTTCAAAAATATAGGCAGATATTCCGTCATCATCAGAGTCATTTTACTACTGGCAAGAATGAAGCAAGGAGATTGATTCCACAAAAGGAATCACTGTCAGGATTAGCACTAAACCAAAGGAAATTTCTGAAAGAACCATAAAAGATCACTTCTTCCTATTCAATTGTAACTACTCTGCTCACAAACCAATAAAGCACTTCTGCATTCAGGCATCGCCCACTCTGATTAACTTCCAGTCATACAAATCGCAAGTTATGCCATATCCCAAAGTCTGTAAGAAAGCACCAATTGGTAGTCTAGTATTGACTGGAATGGATAAAGCAGATGGTCACAGTATATCCTCCATTCAAAGAAGTTCATGTTCACTACAATTGCACATGCTTTTTGCGAAATAGGTCTGCTAGTGCAAAGAGCGTATTTTATATTAGTCAGCCAAAAAACCTCCTGAAATCAGTGAGGAAGAAATATTGGAAATATTTAGGCTTTTTTTTTTTTTTGCCTATTATTCAAAGATGAAAGAGAAAAGTTGATCCACAGGGCTATCTGAAGTTTTATCAGTGATTTTATGTTAAGATCCATTCCCACTTAGGACACTACTGTCATTATTTCAGCCTACTGACATTATTTTTTAATACAAATTATACAGAGCTGAATTTACTAACTTTGAGACATTAATTCATTCTACTTATGGGAATTCTGATTTTTAGTAGGCACATAGATGCATTTTAACCTATCCTTTTGACAGACTTCAAAATCAGGGCAGCAATATTGCATCTTACATACCTTTTATAGTGCTAGAGTCAATGAGATGAATCTTGTGTGAATTAATGAGAAAAGCAAAATATAGATACAAAGATAAGGAACTACCAAGTTTCAGTAACTTTCAGAGACATACAAATAATTTTATAACACATTTTACATTGCCTTTGAACAAAATAACAAGTATACATATGTTATATATATAACTGCACAGTAGAAACATCATGTTTATGCTCTGACAAAAATTCATTCATTTAAAAAAAAAATGTTAAAAAGAAAATCTATTATAATAGTTTTGTTTAATTCATCTTGTAACTATTAAATTAGTATTTAATTGTATTAGCATTATTAATTAATTAATATTATGTCATCACATTTGATATCTGTTCTGCACCTTGGCAGAGAGGATTGGTGGGGCAGAGAGGGGGAAAGAGGGAGATGTGTTGCAGGATC
>NW_010394897.1:10090-16352 GCF_000710305.1 Buceros rhinoceros silvestris
CTACCTAGGTCTCAGCAAGAAAGGCCCAGTAACAAATGACTGATAAAATAGGTGCTTTAAAAGACAGAGTAAGACTAATATAGATCTAGCTTTTCCTGAAGAGAAGGACATAACAAATGTCTTAATTTGGTTAAACATAGATCTTTCATACAGTTCGCTTGGGCCCTTGGCATTCCTCAGTTTTTTACAAGCGACATCAAGCGTCAAATACTCATTTCTAAACAAGATTTAGATTTCATATATAATCTCATACTGTTGATCAATAAGGATTTACAATAAAATCACAATGTTTCATACTGATGTCCATTTCCCCCCCTCATTATAGTATAGCATAGCTTTAACCCCATATGATAAAAATTGGACTTAATGTGATCTAGGATAATTATTCTTCATGCATTTTTACATTCTGCAGTTGAATTCATTCTATCATTTGCCAAACAATTACAAAAAATAAGAAAAAAGAAATAAAATCCTACTCAGAAAAGATAGTATATGCATTCAGAAGTATATAAAATACTTAAACACAGTACAGTTTATTTCACTCACATTCCATCTCAGACAGGCAGTCATTTTGACACAAAGAATGGTTAAGAAATCTGTAACTGGAGTATTAAGTTTAGCACAGCTCTACTTGCATTTAGGCACAAGTGCTTAAATATCCCTGCATGTCTAGAACCCTAGTTTTAAGATTCTCAGAAGACAGGAGCCAATAGCTTGAATTAATAAATTATGAACTAGAAACTGAATTGATTTTTCAAAGTCTTAAGTGCTTAAGGAAATTAAGACATTTTTCAGTACAGTACGTAAGCACACAAAGGTACACTTACAGAAATATCTGGAAATGCAGATATATTTTAAAATATTGTGTGCTTATTTGCTATTGCTATCTCAATTATTTCGGGAAATGTTACCTCAAGGACATGTATGTATATTCAAAAATTTTATTTAAGTGATATGGTATGAAACCACTGCACTTTATAGATAATTTAAAAAAAAAAAGAATCTGTTTTGAATCATTAGTGCTTACGTAGAAACAGAAAAAGAGCTATCTAGAAATTATTAATTTGGAAAAAAAAATTAAAAATTTGCCATTTGTACATGACTATATAAATACACTATTGTGCAATGTGATATTCAACTAACAAAGTTTAATTGAAGAAAACTGTTAAGTATTTGTACTAAAACCACCAAGTTTCATACTGATGTCCATTTTTTTCCCTCAGAATGGGATAGCATAGCTTTAAGCCTAGATAATAAAAATTGGATTTAATGTAATCTAGTATAGTTATTCTTTGTGCACTTTACATTCTACATTTGAATTTATTCTATCAAAATTTTTACCTAACTTAAATTGTATTTTGAGAAGTGAAAGCTGAGATTTAATATAGTTTGTGCTTTAGTTTAAGTAGTTGAAAAATTCAGTGAAGTTGTAAAATGCCAGTTATGGCTGGCACAACTGTCTGATCAAGTTGATTAAAACATTCTATAGCACATCTACTATGTTATTTCCATACCTCTTTTGTGGATTTTTTTTTTAATAACATGTCGATAAACAAATTTCAAACACCATGAAATAATAAATAGTCCCTGTTATTTTAAAATAGAAAAGTCATATGCTTTTTTTGCTTTAATTGTAGGTTATTCACCTCGGAGTGAAAGACTTATCAAATTACAAAGCTCATCAGTTTAAACTGTTATTCACAAAACCAGAATTGTTATTTACAACTGAGAGAGAAAGAGTGAGAAATGTCTCATGACTTTCACATTAAAAAGGTGTAAATTTCTTACCCTAGCAGTACATGAAACAGAAAAGAAGGTTTTTTAATTTTACCAAGACTTATAACAATAAAATACTTTGAAACACAACAAAGTGTGAAGGGAAGCAGAGAATATTTTTTCTCTCTCTTTTTAAGAAAAAAAGTTCTTCACACTTTTTTATTATTTAATCATTACATAAATCTAAAGACATTTTAAATATAACTTTTACTATATTAATATTTTGAATTATGACCGAACGTACTCATCTTAGATGAGAAAACTCATTTAATTGTCATTGATAAAGCAACAAAATCATCTGAACAAAACACGAGATTAAAAAAAGGCTGAGATACTGAACACAAGTTTTATCAGACCTTGGAGACCAGATGAAAATCTTCTAGTAAAGTGGACTTATATTTTGTGGAAAAGGGTCAGCTTAGGGAATACTTAAGCAAACTGGACATTCAAAAATATGTATGCACTGAGGGATGTACCCATGAGCTGGCTGACTTAATTTTTTGAGCAATCATGGCAACTGGGAGGGGTGTCTGACAACTGAAGGGAAGGCCACATCCCTAACTTTAAAAAAGGTGATGGAACAAATAATCCTGGGAACCATTTCCAGGCATGAGAACAACCAAATGTGACCAGCAGTAGTATGCGTGGATTCACCAAGGGGAGGTCATGACTGACAAACCTGATAACCTTCTACAGTGAAAGGATAAACTTGGTAGATGAGGGGAGGGAAGTAGATATTGTCCACATTGACTTCAGTAAGACTTCTGATGCCTTCTCCCATAAGAGACACGATGTAGTCAAAATCATTGAGGAGAAAATATAGTATGGGCTAGATGGGCAGACAGTGAGAAAGACTGAAAACTAGCTAATGACAGACTCAGACAACAACAAAGTATATAGGTATATACTATATAGGTATAGTAAATAACAGCTTACCCAGGAGTCAAGACTGGGTCTAATCATGTTCAATCACTCTATTAATGATCTGGATGATGAGAATGATGAGTGGAGCCCTAAAATGTTTGCCAATGATACCAGACTGGGAGCAGTGGCTAATATGCCACAGAGCTGTGCATTATTCTAGAGGGACTTTGGCATGCTGGAGAAATGTGCTGACAGCAACCTCAAACTGTTCAACACCTGATGAAGAATAATGTCAGACATGTGGGGTCCATGCTGGGCATCATCCATCTTGGAAATGGCTTTGCACAGAAGGCTATGGGGGGTCCCAGTTGACATGGAACCAGTAATGTGCCCTTGGCACAAAGAAGGCCCACAGCTTCCTAGACTGCAGTAGGTAGAGCGTTGCCCGCTGGTCAAGGGAGGTCATCCTCCCTCTACTCATCACTGGTGAGACCACGCCTGGAGTATTGTGTCCACTTTTGAGCTACTGGAGTGAGTCCAAAAAAGGGTCACAAAGATGATTTGGGGCCTGGAGAAAATCCTGTGGTGAAAGGCTGAGAGAACATGGACTGTTCAGCCTGGAGAAGGGAAGGCTCAGAGTAATTTATTCATTGCATGTAAATATCTGAAGGGAGAGTGTAAAGAAAACAGAGCCAGGCTTTTTTCAGTGGTGCCCAGTGACAGGACAAAAGGTGCACAAATTGAAACACAGAAAATTCCGTCTAAAATTGGGAGACACTTTTCCACTGAAGCATTTGCACAGGTTGCCAGAGGAGTTGTGTAGTCTCTCTCCTGGAAAACTTCCTGTAGGTGACCCTGCTTTATCAGAGAGGTTGTACAAGATGTCCTCCAAAGGTGCCTTCCAACCTCAACCTTCTGTTTCTGAGACTGTGTTTCTGTGATTCTGTGCAACAGTATTTATGATTTCAATAGTTACAATAAACTTACCATCAATGTTTGTTATATATGCCATGTAGACCCTGATCAAATTTCCTACACTGAAGCTCAGTATATTGCTGATTGGCTAACATGGGGGGTACAAATAAATGTTTCAGTACCAAAACACCCCTCAGTTCCCCCAGTCAGTGTAAATGTAGAACATAAGAACATAAAAGCTAGGTGAGATCTATGGCATCACAGTTCTGCTAAAGGCTTGTGTAAAAGTAACTAGACATGGAGGGTAGTTTTTTTCCCAAAATAGACTTCATGGTTTTCTTGTTCAGTTCAGGACCCACATAAATTCTGAGCATTGTTTTCTTCCTGGAATAATTACACCACTATAACATGTAAATAGAAGAGAGTTAAACCACTACATAGAAAAAACATTTCTTTTTCTGGAAGTCCTTTATGTTTTGTTTTGTTTTTTGTTTCAGACTGCAAAACCATAATGCAGCATCACATGGCTTGGATGGCCGTACAGTTCTCTGGATATAAAACTGGCTGTACGGCCAGGCCCCAAGAGTTGTGGTGAATGGAATTAAATCCAGCTGATGTCTCAGTATTGAGGCCTGTTCTCTTCAACATCTTTATCAGTGATTTGGATGAGAGGATCAAGTGCGCTCTCAGTAAGTTTGCCAAAAACTAGTTTGCTGATAACTCAAGTTAGTTGGGTACGTTGATCTGTTTGAGGATAGGGAGGCTCTACAGAGGGATCTGGGCAGGCTCGATTGATGGACCAAGGCCAATGGTATGATGTTCAACAGCGCCAAATGCTGGGTCCTGCACTTGGGTCACAACAGCCCTGTGCAATGCTGCACGCTTGGAGAAGAGTGGTCTTAAAGCAGTCCATTAGAAAAGGGCCTGGGAGTGTTGGTTGATGGCCGGCTGAATATGAGCCAGTAGTGTGCTCACGTGGCCAAGAAGGCCAATGGCATCCTGGCTTGTATCACAAACAGTGTGACCAGCATGAGTAGGAAAGTCATTATCATTCTGTACGCAGCACTGGTGAGGCTGAACCTCCAATATTGTGTTCACTTTTGGGCCACTCACTTCAAGAAGGACACTGAGGTGCTGCAGTATGTCCAGAGAAAGGCAACAGAGCTGGTGAGGGGTCTAGAGCACAAGTCTTATGAGGTGCAGCTAAGGGAACTGGAATTGGTTAGCCTGGAGAAAAGGAGACTGAGGGGTGACTGTAGTTTTCTACAACTACCTGAAAGGAGGTTGTAGTGAGGTGGGGGTCAGTCTCTTCTCCCAAGTAAGAAATGATAGAACAAGAATAAGGGGCCTCAAGTTGTGCCAGGAGAGGTTTAATTTGGATATTTGGAAAAATTTCTTTGCAGAAAGGGTTATCAAGCACTGGAACAGGCTGTCCAGGGAAGAGGTGGAGTCACCAACTCTGGAGGTATTTAAAGAACGTGTAGAGGTGGTGCTGAGGGTCATGACTTAGCGGTGACTTGGCAGTGCTAGATTAACAGTTGGACTTAATGATCTTAAAGATCTCTTCAACCAAGATGATTCCATGTTTCTATGACTCTGATTTTGTTAGCAGGTGACAAAACCAGGAAAACATTCCAGATATTCAAAATTACTATAATTTTTAATAAAATGTTAAACCACAGAGCTCCGTACTGGAAGTCGTCTTTACATATCTGAATTTTGGAAAAAGAGATTTTATTTTTCTTCCTTGGCTTATTTGGCGTTTCCCTCAATAAATGCTTTTACGTATTTCTGCATCAATCAGAAAGAAACAGATATGTTACTTATATTTATAGGAACATACAACTATGCAAGAACAGCTTGCTATCTCAGTAGCGCATTTTTACAGACTATCAAAAATGTTACAGAAATGGAGACTGTAGATAGTTTTGGGGAAAGAGCTGTGGCTTCTAACATACTTTACGCCTTTATATCAAGAATAAATATTCATTGATTTTGTTGGTAGTAAGCATGGCCCCGTGTCCAGTAACTTCACTAAATCCAGGTGGCAGGCTAAAGAGTAAACGAGACATTTCATATTTATGAAAAGTATTTCATACTCTAAGCTAAATTGACTAACATAATTCAAGTATCTACCCTCCCCAGAGGTAAAAAACCAAAGGAAAAAAAAAAAAGGCGCAACACTCCTCACTCCCCACCCCCCCTTAAAAACCAAACCAAACCAAACCAAACCAAACTAAAACAAGCACCCAAACTTTAACCTGATTTTTTACTACAGTCTTGGCTATTTTGAAAATCCTCTGAAAGAGACTCTGTGTTAACAATGTTTATCTGGCCCACAAATCATTCAAAGAGCAAGCAAAGCACAATATTCTGTAAAAGGTCTTCCAAAACAATAAGAATACTGAAAGTTTTATCCGATCTTTTAACACTACATTGATACATAAAATCAAGATTTTTCTCAGGTAAGGACAAATTCAGTGCCTTCTAGCCACTGTAAGTAAGAATACATTTTGGAAAAGAAATGTTCCGTCACCACTTCTTAAAAAGCGTTTCCTTCTAGGATTCTATATTTTTAAAAAGGCATTTATATTGAACCAACTACTTCTGAGGCACAGCTCCTTCTAGTCCCCCCAAATGCCAGTCCTAGGCTGGATGTTTAAAGCGAAGAGCCACCCAGGCTTGCCAGTCAAAAATGTCACCGGTT
>NW_010394898.1:0-224 GCF_000710305.1 Buceros rhinoceros silvestris
GGGCGCCCCGTCGGGAAAGCGCTGCTAAAAACCCTGTTTCCCGCGGTATTTACGTGCGCCCCTCCTGCTCGTTAAAGCCTGGGACGCTGGGTCAGGCCCCTGCTCTCTGGAAACCACGGTTCTCCCTTACACTAGCTACCTTGAAGTGTTCCGAGCCCACATATCCCTCACAAAAGAAACTGCAGCCTCCGACCAACCGGCTGGGAGCGGGCGAGGCGTGGCAG
>NW_010394898.1:406-4677 GCF_000710305.1 Buceros rhinoceros silvestris
AGCGGGCCTTCCCCCCTGGGAGGGCGGCTGTGCCCCGCGCAGGCCCGGGGAGCCGTTCCCTCTGCTCCGGGTCTGGGGCAAACGCATCCTGCCCAGAGAGTCCCGAGAGCGAAGGGTGGGTGGCGCGTTGGCGCAGACCAACTTCTGCTCTTGTTTCACTCTGCCGGTGCTGTTCCTGGCCGTTGGGCTTGTCTTCGCCTTCTTCATCGCAGCATCAAGAGCTCTGGAGGTGTGAGAGGTCAACTGTTCTTACTAAAACTGCAGTTAAAATGAAACCGCAGGACAGCTTTGCTTGGGAGTGGCCTCTGGATGTCACCTTCTCCGGGAAGGAAGAGGACAACGTTCACATCCTGTTGCAAGCCTCGTACTCCACAAACTGCGCCTTGTTAATACAAGGAAGTCGGGGGGGGTGTATCCAAAAAGGTGCCCACAGGGGCAGTGGGAGTAACTGAGCCTGGTTTCCTGCAGGTCTGTTCTTCAGCATGGGAAGATCTGAAAAGTCTGATTAAAACTTTTTCTGTATTTCAGGCATTTGTCATTTCTTCGAGGTGGTTGTTAGCCAGCAGATTGTGGTGATAGCAGAGGCCACACCACATCCAGCTACCTCTCTGCCAGGCAGCAGGAGGATGAAAACACACGTGGGAGGAACTGGATGTGCTAGTATGTCACAGGAACATCAAGCAAGAGACAGTTTTTGCTGATCTTGGCAAGTAAACGTATAGGAATCTAAAAAAAGCCCTCATGACTTACCCTAACCAATGAGTGATGGCAGCAGTTACCCAAGAAAATCAAAACTAAGTTTGGATAAATAGTGGTGTATGCACTGGGACGGGTGAAACGCAATGGTGCCTTGGTTCTCTGTAAAGAACTGCCAGATGCTGCAGTCGCTTACAATGTAGTTTAGCCATTCAGAGGAAAATCTCTCTGCCGAATGAAACTCAAGTTCAGAGCCAGTGTGAAAGTTGCGCTTTGAGATCCACCATGACCTGCAGCTCTTTACACTTTGTCACCAGTGCTGATGAAGAGCGGACAAGTTTTGTTTGACATCAGGATCCAGGCAGCAGGATCAAACAGTTTGTTTCCCCCTGTGCAGGGCGAAACTTAGTATTTGGCGGGGGGAGTGCAAATGGAAGATGATGGGTTAGGATAAGGGTGCAGGGGAAATCCAGCGCTTGACTTTTCTCCCAGGCAAATTACTTGCAATCTGGTTTTTTTACCTGTTTGTCTGTGCACAGTACTCATGGGCTAGGTAATGCATCTGAATTGGAAACCAGAGCCTGAGCGTTGTATCGGCCACTCTTTTGCCACTCTTTGCTTGACAACTGGAATTCATCGTGGAAGTGACTGAACAATGCAGGTGTCGTGTTGGGTCACCCAGCTTTCTGGCAGAGCTGAGCCAGTCATGCAGGCAGAGGAATTTTTCTCCAGGGGAATGGACAGGACTGGAGCCCTCCAGACCTGAGCCAGAACTCCTTGGTCTTCTGTAGAGCGAGAAAGCGCCTCCTAAACCCTCTGAGTTAACAAAACACTGCCTTAAATAAGGAGTTTTCAGAGATGCCAAACCCCATGTGTGTCACGGGCTCAGCTTGCAAATGGCACTCCCCTCCTCCCCTCTTCCAAGCAGGTCCTTTCCTCCCCTCGCTCTTGTGTTTGTTTAAAACCTTGTTTTTAATTCAGTCACTTCATCTTTTGGGGGGTTTGTCACTGAAGAGAACCCGGGTGTCAACGGCTTTGATTCTCTCACCTCTGAGGAGGGATTTATGTGTGGGTAGTTTTAATACTGGCTGCTTGGTTCTGGTTTTTCCCAAGCTGACCAGGCTTACAATCTAATTCTGTCTTACCAAGCTGTGCAAGGCTGGCCGATGTGAGGGTGGTTGCACCAAGAAGGGTTTAGGCATTGGAGACTGGGCCTGCTCAGGGCTCCCTGCCGCATTTCTTCTTGGAAAACAGGAAAGCTGATGGCAAAGGCAGAGGGGGTGCGCTGGAAGCAGCGTCGCTCTTCACCACTGCTGCAAGTGCCGAACACCCACCCCGCCACTGCAGGGCTGAAAAAGTGTGTTGGGAGCGCCTGTCCGCCCTGCTTGGGGCGGCGGAGCCTGGAAGGGAGTTGGCATCCCTCTCACCTTTTATCTTTCTGTTTGCTGCCGTTGTGGGGTGCTGTCAAGACAGGGATGTTCCTAATGGTCGTTCCTGCTTTTCATCAGGATACAGTTTTCTCCCTGACCATCATTTCTTGTGACCCCGACCTACTAATGCTGTAACAGGATTAATGTCACTGGCACTTCCCCAGGTAATCGTGTAAAAATTTCCCCCTTTTTCAACTAGGGGTTGTTTCCCTAGTACAGGCGTTTGCTGCCAAATACGATGAACCTGAAGGCTGTGCAAATTGATCCCCTGGGAGCCTGACCTCCCTGTTGGGAGTGACAAAGGGCCGTGCAAGGGGCTCAGGAATAGCTGTCCCAGGCTGCTGCCTGGGCTGAATCCTGCTGAGCCACTTGTGTTCCTGAAGACAACCTTTCCTGCCGGGTGACAACGGGTCCCCCAAGCACCACGGGCAGGGAAGACACTGACACGGTGTACTGGCACTGGATAACACCACTTTGGAGAGCTCGCTGCAGGGCCAAGGTGCCTTTGTGGGTCTGGGAGGGGACAAGCCATGGCTCTGCTCGGCTGGGGCTTTCTCCTGATGGTGTTTGGATTAAATCAGTGAATCAAAACTGATGTTCACAAGCGAATCAACAGTAAAAGGCTAATAGGTCGTGATCATTAATAATCATTAGACATTGATCAATGATCAATAAATTAATATTAAATTTGAAGATAGATTTTTATTTAGATGTAATACATTTGCTATTAGCACACTAGTACTTTATTAATGAACTAATATTGAACTGACTGAAATAAAATGTCAATAACCTTCATCTTACAGCACTTACCATAGTACGGCAGTGACCATTCACCCAGTCGCTTCATTTACAACGTTACTTGTACATCTTCTAGTACGGCAGTGACCGTTCACCCAGTCGCTTCATTTACAACGTTACTTGGTACCGTATGACGTCATTCACTCACTGATGGTGTTTATGACATCACATCCTGGTTCCTGTAGGCTGCAGCATTTACGTAGGCTGCAGCATTTAGGTAATGACTTTAACATTAAATGGCAGCATCAGCTCAGTGCCTTCAGGGTATCACTTTAACACCACACAGTGTCATTTATTCGATGACTTTATGCTAACCCTGAAGTTAGATGGGGTTGCACTGACCGAGATGTTTTCAAAAACCTTAGAAATAAATAGAAATGGCATGAGTGGTCATCGCTCCGAATCTGTACGGCATGTCACAGTCCCGTAGGGCTTTGTCCCTGTCCCCTGGTGGTAGCAAGTGGTGTAAAGGACAACAATAGTGGCAGCAGAGTGAAAAATAACAATTAAATACATCGTGAAGGGGGTCAAGCAAAGCGTGTATCACATTCACATGCCATGGCTTTAAGAAACTACAGAATATTGCTCTTTACTGCAACGTAAATGGTGAAAGAGACCAAAATACCTATTTCCAGAGGATGCAGTAGATTCTGATGCAGCTGTTTTATTATTCCGGGAAGTGATTAATGGTGAGATGGCGTCGTCTTCTCAGATCAGCGATATTATCCGGTGATTTGTTGCAGAGAAATAGCATTATAAATGCAAGGTTGTAGTTATAAATGGTGAAAGAGACCAAAATATCTATTTCCAGAGGATGCAGTAGGTTCTGATGCAGCTGTTTTATTATTCCGGGAAGTGATTAATGGTGAGATGGCGTCGTCTTCTCAGATCAGCGATATTATCCGGTGATTTGTTGCAGAGAAATAGCATTATAAATGCAAGGTTGTAGTTTTCCTCCTGTTTGTTTCAGATCATTAGAAAAATACATAAACTCATTTCTTTAACGAATCTGGTTTTAATGGCTGATTGCTCCTGATTAAAACAACGTATGTCTTTGGGGAGAAATGCATCAAAGTGTGAAATAAAAGGAGAAACGTTTAACAGAGGCATGACAATAGCAACCGTTTCCCCCTTTAAGTAGAATAAGAAAGAAAAAATGAAAAAGCAGCATGACAGACAGTAAAAGAAGGAAGAAAAGGCAATTAAAGGGAGACAACAAGCCAGCAGTTATCAAGAGAGGATAGGGTTTCCTCAGGCCAGCTGTGCTCGGCTCGGGGCTGGCGCTTACCTGCCCAGAGCATCCCCTGTGCAAGCCGAGTGTTGTCAGACCAGCCACGACCAGCAAGC
>NW_010394898.1:4752-7125 GCF_000710305.1 Buceros rhinoceros silvestris
AAGCGGAGTGTTTCCAACCCAGCCACGACCAGCAAGCCGAGTGTCGCGGCTGGTCTGGGCCACTGTTCTCCCCAGGCCCTGGGGACTGGATGTGTCCATAGGCTTCAGGAGCAGGAACAGGAGAGCCCATGACACCACCGTTTCATCCCTTCAGTGCACCTGTACATTTGCTATAGCACCGTGCAACGCATTTCGGGTCAGGTAACGAAAGGCGTGGCAGGCGATCCCGTAAAACTGGCGGGGGAATAAACGCTGCGGCTCACGCTTGCCGTCACACAGACGTGGGTGGGAGACCACGAGTAGTCATGGGGCTGGAGGTGGGACAAGGTCAACAATACCGCGTCTCCCACCGCCGCTACAGCCGCTCCCGGCCCCTTCAGCCAGCTTCTCGCCGGCATCCTGAGGGGACCCCCATGCCACAGCACGCCAAAACCGCAGGAGGTTGTTCTCCTCCCTGTTTCCATTGTTACTAACGGGGTTTGCTGGTCTTGCATCCCCCCCTCTTTGCCTCTGTGCTCTGTGCTGCCTTCGGCTCTGTCGCTCTGTGCTGCCTCCTCTTTCAAAGGAGCAAGTGCCTGCTCCCCGCCAGGCTTGTCAAAACCTGCCGGACTGACTTACCCACATTGTGCATCGCTCCTCACCAGAACAGTCCCCAGTGTCAGTCTATGGAACAAATTGTTTAAACCATGCTTTTCACCAGGATTTTAGCGCCGGTGGTGGCATGCGCTTTTCGTCCCTCTGGCGAGTCAAAAAGAGAAGTGTGGCTGATGGAGTGTGTGTCGGAGGATAGTGAGCGGCGCAGGGAGACAGATACAGCGGCATTATGACAGCAGCTCTACAGGGCCATTAGCTCTGTGCTTTTGGAGGCTGTGGTAGGAGTTTTGTTCTGATTTGCTTTGACACTCATACTGAAACTGCAGGCTGCAGCCTTCGGTTTTTTTGGGGGGGGGTTTTTTTGGCATGCTGCACATGCAAAAATCATTTTTTTCCTGGGACCCCTAACCTTAACTGTAAATAAATAAGCATAGAAGTGGGTTTGAATGATTGCTGTGTCACACGACCCTGCTTGCCCATTTCCTTCTAAAACCTTTGCTTATTCCTAAAAGGGTAAACTGTGTTTTTCCTGTACACACACACATACTAGCTCAGCTGAGCCTGGACCAGAGCTCACCAGCTGCGAGCCGGCATCCTCCTCCTTGCAGACAGTGCCTGCATGCTTGGGCAGGTCTGGCAGCACAGGGCTCTGTAGCAGCCTGAGAGGAGTTAACTACAGACGGGTGAAACCTCAGCCAGGCTGCGGGCAAGAGTTAGAAGAGGAAGAAAACCTTGCTCTGCAAAATCAGCAGCCCCAAGATGGGATTTCACAGGGGCAGTTGAACAGCTGTGTCTTTCCAGTGGCTTAGGGAGCTCCAATTAGCTCCCAGCTTACAAAAGGGGAGGAGATGATTACCTTGTAGATTCTCCTTGTATTCCCTTTGCCAGCAGGTTTGTTCTCAGAGCAGCATGCTCTGGGAGAATGCTCGTGGGAGAATGGGAGGAAATGGCTCTGCAAGTTCTCAAGGCTGAACCTGCAGCATGGCAGCGGCTGGCAAGAGGCACATTTCTTGGGGCATTCACTGGGTGCTTCACAGTTGCAGAAGCAGTGGAGTCGCTGCTCCGTCCTACCATAGTCACTCAGTAATTCCCTGGATGCATCTGCGGGAGTAATTCCCAGCCAGCATGGAGCTCTATGCTATCCAGCAAGTCCAGCATGGTCACCTCAAAAATAATGTCCCACCATGGGCTCAGGTGTGCCATCACAGGCTGGAGGCATCCCGGGGTGGGGGTCTCTGGCCTGGCCCTGCTCCCAGTATGGCCAGCACTTCAGGTGCAGCGGGTCAGTGGGGACCCTGTCAGAATGAGTTGGAGTATCCCTGCGGATGGAGAACCTTCATCGCTGACACAGGGAAGGGCTGTTTCCTTGGGGCTGGCTGGGCTTTCCCGTGCTGCAGCTTGTGCCTGTGCCTCTGAGGCTCTTGCAGTGCCCCTCCAAGCAGAGTCCAGCCCTGACATCTCTGGGACCCCCTTGTTCAGGGGGAGATGCCGTTTGATCTTTACCTCCTCGTCTCCAGCTGAGCTAACCCAGCTCCGCCAGCCTCTCCTTGTATGTTGTGGCACCCATCCACCACTGCCAGGGCGTCCCCAGGCTCTCTCTGCTTTGAAGATCCCTTGGACCCCCAAGCTGGTCTCCAAACTCCCCAGTGTAGAGCCGAAGGACATGGTCCCCCATTAACCTGCCGTCCACCCTGCGTCAAGTTGAAAAAAATGATGTTCCCTCCAGACCGAATTCAAGTCACCTCATCTCAATATGCAAGAAAAAACCCGCCTGGAGGG
>NW_010394898.1:7252-7931 GCF_000710305.1 Buceros rhinoceros silvestris
TGACAGGTATGGGGCCGGCCACCTGGTCTGAGCCACTGAGCTCTGAACCGTGTCACCTCCACAGCGTCCAAGGAGCAGGAGCAAAACCATACCTGGAGTCTTCTCGTCAAGCTCTCGTGTGGTTTTCTGTTGATCCCAGAGGTGCTGCGGTCACATAGCAGCAGCTCTCTTTCCTGCTCAGTCCCCGGATCCAATCCTGCAGGCTTTTTTTTATTATTTTTTTTCCTCTGGTCACACCCCATGTTTATCCTTCACATCATATGATTTGGGGAAGTGCCATTTCCAAATAGTCTGGGTCTTGCGTCCTGCTGTGGTGCTGATCCAGACGGAAGGCACAAGTTTCTTTCCCAATCTGGATTTTCTCAGTTTTCCCTGTAGGGGCAGCACTTGCCGTTCAAGCCAGTCTGAAGGAAGAAAAAAATAAATTAAAAACTAATTCCTGTTCCTAGCGAATGCAGCTCTGATAACAGGACTAATGTCAGCATGAGCTTGTACTACGTGGGTTTAGTAGTTATCATTTATTTAATTTGTTTAGTTTATTTTAATGCTCAACTCGCTATCTAAAGATGCTTAGTGATTTGTGTTCTGTGTCACCTTACAGGCTCTATTCCTCAAATTCGAAAAGGTCTATAAATCAAATCAATAAATACAGATACTATTAAATAAATTTATTATTAAA
>NW_010394899.1:0-250 GCF_000710305.1 Buceros rhinoceros silvestris
GCTTTTTGCCCTCCGCGCCCTCAGGAGCCGCGGTCGTAACCCGCCTCCCTTCCCCCTCAGCGCTGGCGCCCGTCACCTCAGCACTCTCCTCTCCGCGCCTTCTGCCTCCTTCTCCGCACAGCACCCCCGTCAACTCTCTCCTCGCCGGGTGGGCGCCTTCCCGCAAGCCCTGCCGCCGCTGTGGGGTGGGAGAAGAGGCGAGCCGGAGCGGCTGGGGGGGCCCCGAGCGCGCTGCCGGCCCCCCCGGGGC
>NW_010394899.1:463-6548 GCF_000710305.1 Buceros rhinoceros silvestris
GCGGCACCGCCCGAGGCAGCCCGCCCTCAGGAGTGCCAGGTGGGGCAGGGAGGGGCTGTGGGGGTGCCAGTCAGGGAAAAGAAGTGCGTGTGGGGTCTAATTCTCCTCAGGCTGGTGGGGATCAAGTCCTGACCTGATAAAACTCGTGTATTTCCCACCGAATCATCGGTGTCCTCCACATGGGGTGCGAGGAGGCCGGCAGAGAGAGAGGTATGGCACGGAGAGATGTGCCTCTTCCTGCTTCAGTGGGCATAAACCAGGGCTAAAAAATGTCTGTGTTTAGACTTCTCAGACATCCCCTGTGGAGAAGTTGTTCCAAAGGAGTCAAAAGTCTCTTTGGCTAGTGAAGAGGTTTGAGTTTTAGCCCTTTACGTTGCTGCTTTGAAGGGTTGTCCACGGACACGAGGACGGCCTCCGTACACGGTCCCTCATCTGGGGTCCTTATCACCAGACCAGGGGGTGGTTCAGATGTCTGCAGTGTATGCACAAATGGTCCCGCAAACAGGGCCGTTGTTTCTGTTTTACTTCTCTTTTTACTGAATGCACGTAATTTATTTATAATATTATACTATTTCCTTCCTCCCTGATCATGCTTTTGAATCAGGTCGCTACTTTTTCTGTTGATTCTCCACAGAAAATCCAGGGAATGAGAATCTGATTTTATTCCAACAGGTTCCAGGGTGATATTTGTATGAAGACGTGTCAAGAAAATTATGCAAATTCTTTTAAACTTTCAACAGCTTAAAGTTAACGGAACGCTCTCGAGATGCATGCTGTGGAAGGACAAAAATGTACCTTGGTTGCATGTGTTAGCAAAGTTCTGAATTAATTTTTGTCATTTTTTGGAAACTGTCAGATTCTTATTTTTACCTAGAGCAGTGACATTAAATTCTGGAGTTAAAACCAGAGTATGGACCAGGTATGAAATCTTGCAGGACTTGCAGGATTTGAGATATATTATTATGCAAATTTTAAGGTTATCTTTTGTCATTGACATGTAAGTTATCCAGAGCTGCATAGTCTTGTAATTAAATTATTTATTTATTTATCCTGAAAAAATACAACTTCTGAAAATAAAGTCAACCACCTGTATTCCATACCAATGCTGCTGCAAAGCGGCTTATAAACGGAACCATGTGTTACTCCAAACAGATAGTGTCAAAGGTGGGATACATTTCTTACCCACTAGGAAGGCTTTATCTTTGCATTAAAAGATCTCAGGACAGCTGAGATTTATCTTATTATTACCAAAAAAGTCTCAAAAATACTCAAATTATTTGGATTTTTCTTACAAGATGGATGAAATTTTCCTCTCGTATGCTTGTGGAATGCCTATAAATCTGAAGGGAGAATTTGTCATTACAAGGTATTTTTAAGGAATGGTTTCTGTGTAGTCGTAATTACTGGAATGACGAATTAGCTAGTGAATCTTCTATTAATCTTGCAAAGCTATTCTCAAACCTAAGTTACTCCCATATATATTCTAATCAAGGCTCATAATTATAATTCTGTGAGAGATTTTTTCTAACATTACTGCAAGGTTTTTTCGTACTACTCTAAGAATGTTGTTAATACCAATTTTATTAGTAATAGAAATTCCATCTAACATTTTAAACCATTTGTCCTAGGTACCAAATATACGCATAAAAAGATGCTCTTCGCTTGAGTGCTTTGCATGCCGTCATCATGTGTGGAAGTGAAACAAAGGATGGTTGGAAATAGAACAATCGATAGGCAAACAATTGGCCTCTGAAACAGTGAAAATAAAAAGAATGTGTTCAGTTGTACAAGAAATCTTGGCAGAATTCAAAGGCATGTGCAGGTAAGTGGTGTCCCAGGCCACCCCTGTAAAAAACACTGCTGTTAAATATAAAAAAACCTGTGCCTTAAGTCTCAACATAATGTTTCTCTATGAAGTCTTTTATTTCACAAGCAAAACAACTACTGCAAAGGCAGTTGCTTACCTTCTTTAAAATGTGTTCTTTCCCCTGGCTCATTACAGTTTTTATTGATTTTTATTTGTATAGATTAAAAATATGACAAATTCTGCATGCATATGTTGTCAGTATTGTGTATGTCATGGATGCGATTTGGGCAAGATTCAAAAGACCAGCAACATGCCATCAATTCAGGGGTTTTCCTCTGTATTTTTACTTGCTACTATCTTGGGGTGTGAACTTGGGCAATTTGCTGAACTTGCCTGTGAATCATTCTTCAACTGTGAGAACTGGGATAATCATACTTGAAGAAATGCACTTTATTAGTAATAATATTTTGTGAATTTATTTATCTATAATGAATGAACTAGTAAATAACATCTTTGACTACAGGCATCCAATCATTACCCGTCATAACAGTATTCTCCTGCTTCGTGCTAAGTAGCATATACTTGGCAATCTGTAGTGCTTAAACTGAGGTTTAAAAACTAGACGGTATATTTTGTCAAACATCATAGTAAACATCTTGAAATCATCAGAGGTCCTGTATGAAAGTCTTAGAGAATTCACCTATTTTTCTAACTGGTCAAGAAGTGTATTAACAGCATGTGCAGCGGCAAAGCTGCAACCAATTATAGTTCATGAGACCAAAGACAGAGAGAATGAGCAGTTTTACACAGAGTTCGTGATAAAGAGCGCTGTATCCCTGAAAAGCTTTATGCTTTCTTCATTGAGAAAGATTGTGGTGCCTAATTATAAGAGTTCAATGAGACTAGAGTCTGGTACCTCCAAGAAAACTACTCAAAAACTATTTCGGTGTGGTTTCCATGTGCAGCAGGTGTTCCTCACTGCAATAAGCTCAGAAAACAATATCTCTTGCCGTTCCCACACTACGTGTTTGCACTAAGAATTTTGGTTTTAGTGGATGCTTTCAAGTCACTTTCCAACAAGTGATTGTGTGTGCATGTTACATGCAGTTACCCTGTAACCTTCCCATGTCTACTTTAGGCAAAGTTGAGCAAAATGCAATCTATCAGGCTTTGAGTAGAGTTAAAAATACTGATATGCATTAGCTGCAATAATAAATTTTTTTAAATCCCTAATGTCTTAGAAGATCCATTAACCTTAATCAGTCCAACACATCTGACTGTGCTTGCCAACTGCCCTTTTCCAAATAAAGATATATTGAGTTACATTAATAGCATTGGTAATTAAATACTAGCATGAATGCAAAAAAACCCCCTGTGATCCAAAGAGTGCAAACCTGGCCCATTGATTCAGTTCCAGATCTTGCAGCAGGCTGTTCTCTGAGGTGAACCAGCTAAAACCATGAGAGTGGAACTTAGCATGTGAGTGTAAAGACAAAGTTTGAATTTTAAACCCCTCTTTTTTTTTTTTTCCATGTGAAATATGTTAAGTTCCCAGTGGAAAAAAAACCTCAGGATTGAATAAGCTAATCAGAAACATACCTTAGAGCCTTAGTCATAGAGAAGTTGCTTTGTAATAAAGACAAAGCAGATTTGTGGGAATGTTGCCACTTTTTATAAACTGTCGAAAGCTGGGGGTTGTTTTGTTTTGATTATGTGCCAGTCATGACTCAGGAACTGTTACGAAAATGAATGTGCTATTTCAAATTTGCAAGACATAGCCTAGATTTAGATAGTGTAGCATATTTACCTGAACAAAGAAATCAATATCAGAAGCAGCAGAACTGAAACTAGTTGGAATGTCACTTAGGTGCTGACACTACTGAAGAAACACAAACACGGATGGACAGTCCTAATCACTGAAAACACCAGCGGATGGTGAGTAAAATGTTATGTTCCTACCCCACAGGGCCATGTCTTCTGCTGGCAAACAACTGTATCTGTTAGGGGAAGGGGGAAAAAAAGGAAAACAACAACAGCAACAAAAGGTACAAACACTAAAGAACCTCTAAACCTCTCTCTAAACTTCTGAAGATAAGACAGTTGTCTATTTGACTCCAAGATTAGCCTTTCCTTCTAAAACCAGCTATCAAAACCATGAGGTTTTGGGTGTTCTTTGGTAACTGTGGTAATTGGTAACTGTAATCTCATGTTTCCTGTCTCTTTATTCAGAACACATTAAGGGAAATGGATTATAACTCCAGTGCTAACAGGGAAGTGTTCAGCAATAACAATCTGTAGCTTTTAGAGCTCTTTTCTGTTTCAAAGGGCTTTGCAAACATTGATTAATTAATCTGCTCTGTGCTCAGTTCTGGGGAAGCATGCAATCCTTCCACCAAACAGTTGAGCTTTGTTATGGCTTTTAAAGCCTGAACTGTGCTGTGGGGTCAGGTGAGTGAGCACGTGCAGAGGGGCAGTACTGGAGTGATAACTGCTGAAGGCATGCGCTTGGGCAGCGACAAGGAACATGTTTAACAGTGAGTGTAAATCTTTTCCTTTCTTGCGGTGCCAGATGATACGCAGAGGTAAAAAAATCTATTATCTCTTTCCACAAGTTAGGTTTCTTTGATGTTACACATAAAGGCAGGTTACTGTGCTGACACAGGGAGTGCAACCATCAAGTTCCTTCAGCTACCCACACATGCTCAGAAATTACTTCTCTTTTCCAACTTTCCACATGTGTATTGGCTTCTACATTTAACCTAAAACGGATTTAATTTTAGTCACAATCCCTTTGTAATGTGGAGTTTCCCTTTTCAACCCAATTCACTACGATACACTTGCCTGGATGCATTTACTTGCCCTGACTGTCTTCACTTCAGGTAAGAATGGGAATCTGAATTTGTACCTTATACATCTTCTAAGAACACTGATCCTGCCTTTGTCAGCTAGTAGTCTGAGTGACCTGAATGATATGTACCCTGAAGTTACTCTTTTAAAAGCCTGTTTATAACATCAGCTACTGGCAACTAAACCAAATTTCTGAATTTGAAATGCATAGTACACTCGTTATGTACTTGAAGTAGACATAGTTGTAATGGAGCCCTGCCAATGATACAGTCTGAGCAATTGCACGTCTGCTTTGGTACAGTAGTGATTCTGGCTCTAGATGTTACAGAGCAGATTTTTCAGGGTTTGGGTGGAAAACAGAGCCTGAGACACCTTAGCTAGACTAGAAGATATTCTTCTTTTCTATCTCCAGTATGTTGGGAGAAAGAAGGAGGAATACATGAAGTCATTTCAGTGGGGAAAAAGAGACAGAGGGAGAAAACTTTATTTAGTTTAGAAACCTCTGCCAAGTTGCTTGCTGTAGAAGCTTCTGCAGACACCCTTCGTAAGCAAAGATTCCTTGGGCTCTAGCAAGGGACTGAACATTTTTGAAAAGATGTACAGCTTTACACTGCAGCACAGGGTTCACATTATTTACTAAGAAATGGCTGGCTGCCTGCCAAGCTGAAACACACTCCCTTGCTAGCATTTCAGCTGAAGAAAAAACAAGGTAAAATAAATACCTCAATATTACTCTATTATAGTGTTTAGACTCTACCCTTCAGATGGAAAAATGGAATTTATTACAACAATAAATGACCCCCTAAAGATCTGGAAAGTGCCAGGGCTCTCCGTCTTTTTCTTTCTAATGAAGCTTTGCAATTTCACCAAAGTCAGAAAGTTGTGATTGTACCAATAGATCATGCCTGTGCATACATATGCAATGTGTATGGAGGAGTGACATGCTTTAATTGTATTTTTAACGGAAAAGATCAAATAATTCCATGAAATATGCTACAGGTCTCATGATTGATGATTTCATTTTGAACAAGGCAAATTTAAAATGAGACTGAGAGGACAGAGAATCTGTGAAATTACTCACTGTTGCATATACAGATTTATGCATGGATCTAATACTTATTTTTAGAATGGTTGAATATGCATGTGGCATCTTTTTTGGTTACAAGTTCATGGATGTTTCATGTTATTTATATATTTCTAAAGTAATACCAATCAACAAAAATGCAATTTCTGCATTCCTAAAAAAATGCTTGAGGAATTGAACATGGTTATCACTGGGAATTTTTTCTTATAGTATCTGGAAGTCACGTTTCACATATAAAATGCTACTACAGGTACCCTTCTATATTGGCCAGTGGATCTGTAATTTACAGATGGTGAACAGAAAGTTATGTACTCTTTAAGACTTCAAGTCAGCTCTGAGATTCACTC
>NW_010394899.1:6672-34845 GCF_000710305.1 Buceros rhinoceros silvestris
CAGGAACAAGCACTGGTCTACTACTGTCTTTGATCACACAGCTTAATTTGCAAGCTGTATTTGAACATTTTCTTCATGCTTTCTATTCGAGATCTGAGATAATACAGTAAACAGTATAGCTATATGCTGGACCACACGAGCATAGGTCTGTAAATATTAAGAAAAGCAGGAAACATTGTGACAACCTAACTTCATCTTCTGGCATCTAGGTTTTCTGGTTATACAGCAAACCTTTCAAGCTTCACTGGTTACCACTGTGATACTCTTCGATACTACTGTGATAACTGTTCAATACCACAGATACAGTTAGTCGATATCTTACATATGTACATACTGAGCCTTAAAATCGTACACTCCCTAACTGTTGGGACATGCGCTTTGAACCACTATCACACCTGGATTTAGCTGCTAGCCTTTACTGCTTAAAAATATCTAACAGAACTGCTGTTTTAATTTTTGACTTAATATCTGGACTCAAACCAGACCTACATGTGTGAGATACATTTCAGTATGTATGAAGGCACATTTGGAGTCTCCGGGGCCTCAAGGGCAGTTGACTTGAAGGTATTTGCTTATGCTAGGGAACAGAGACGATATGCAAAAGCCAAATTTCTTCCGGATTTTACTCTCCTCAAATATATGCACTGAATGTATACTTATATATACTGTCTTTATGTTGTAAATTTGTATAGAGGTACCAGTTTTTCTGGGACAATGTGTGTCTGTATAAACATGTCTTCTATTGAAGGATGGACAAGTGATAGGCTGAAGACAAACAGCTGTAGATATAAGTTGGATTGCCAAGTGTAAACCAGGTATTTGGCAGAGATGAGACATCACAGTAACACATTCTTTTTTGTGCATAACCTTTTGTTAGGTAAAAAGCAAGTGTACAGTCTCATGCTCTTCTTGCTGCTTGGTATATTGATATAAAGCAGCAGAAATAATAAATTATTTCAATGGTTTTCTTCTTATATAAAGAAATTCTGATTAAAGAAATTTCCGCTCCCATGACAATGGCATCACGTGCTGCAACCCCTAATTGTACAAATCCTCAGGTTTTGCCTTTTGATTTTGTATTAGCAGAATAGAGAAATATGAATGTGTCTGTAAAGGGGGAAGGGACTGAGCTGTGCAGCTTCTAGGAAGCAGGAGCAGCAAATGAGAATTCCACCCAGAGGTTTTCATTATATGGTTCTTATGAAAGAAACTACTTTGTGGGATAAATGCCTAGGCCATTGTTTGGTTATTAACCCATTCCTCACTCAGATGAAAACCTTCCAAAGTAGGTTGAAGTTTCCCAGAGTGAAAAAACATGCTTTGTTTTTTGCAAAAAATATCAGCATTTTGTCTGGAAAATCCATTGGATCAGAGGTCTTTTTTATTAAACAGATTTTACCAGATAGGATCCTTTTTCAATATGTGGTGTCATGCAGTATACCAAAAAGCTTTCGTATAACCCCAAAAGTTATATAGCAAAAGTGAGTTTAATATGCCTATCACAGCAGGGCAAGGATCAAGATCTTTACAGCCAGAATGTAAACCTAAGCATTCATAATTGTTCATAATAATACTTATTTCTATGCTTGATGGTATGACTAAGTGCAGAAAATATAAAACAGTCGCGTGCTTTTGCAACCTAAATCTGCATGGGAACTGAGCCCTCACAAGACAAGAGCTTTGAAATCCACGCATTCAAGTTTGGCCCTGTAATTCATAAATCATGGTGTTCTGGCTACTGAATCATGGAGGACAATGAGCAAATGCAGTGCAAAGGGATCACAAAGAGTAACATTTTCTAAAAGCAGTGAGGGTTTAGAAAGAAATTTCTAATTCATTTCTACCATTGGGTAGATAGATTCTATTCTGGGTTTGATTTTTCTGAGTTCTGACACATTTGTGATGCTTTCTTGAGATTTTTTTAGCATAAACAATAAATCACAATTCTGCCTAAGTGAAACATTTTCATTTATGACAGATAATTTTGCAGAAAAATTGCATGTAGGAAAACATAATTACAATTAAATTCCCAATCCATTTTGTATTTTATTTCTGCTGAGAGCTAGTTATCATTTGAACTTTCATCTCACTGCCTGAGCACACTAGTTGTATGTTTATTTAACCTATTTTTTGGCACAATGCATGAGAGAACTGAATACGAAGGAGGATTGCTTATAAGAACTATTACGTTCCTTTTAGTTGCATCTGCTGTTTTTCTCACTTCATAATTGCAACAGGCAAAATTTACTGTGGAAAAAAGACATAGGCACATATAAATAAATTGCCTATCCTACCTTTCCTTCTGTTTGATTGTAAAAGTCAGCTCTCCATTTTTATCAACTGCTGTTAAAGCGAGGCTGCAGTGCGGGTATCTAAGAACTATGGTCAGCTGACCTAGTTGTAAAACCAGAAAATGTGGGTTATGTCTGGTTGCATACGCATTTTTAGATTACTCTCTTTTATTATTTGAAGAATTAATCTAGAAGTTACGCCCACTGATTTTTGTGCAACACATGGTATGCCCTTTTAATGTTAGGTAATAGAGAGTAATACGTTTGAAGCATAATCTAAAAGTTTTGACAGATGACATTTTGGATTTTCTAGAAAAGAGCCACACAGATAGCAGTACTGATGGTTTGTTGGGTTTAAGTTCACTTCATTCTGGAGTTCATCTGTCTTATCTCCCAGTTACTGTGTTCTTTCCACCTTCATGATTTATGTATTTATCTGAATATAGTCTTTTGATAGTAACAAAAGGGTCACTATAACTAACTGCCAAAAATCTCCTACGTGCTTTTCCGCAATTTTGCCGTGACATTTGAGACTTGATCAATCCAAGACAAGCTCTGTTTGTTTACTTTCCATCCTGTTTATTCCTTTCAATAAAATCATATTCTTTATATCTCAGATAAGGTTAAAGGAGACATCCCAGTTGTACTAAAGACCACTGGGAACTTCTGCTGGTGAACTTGTGTATGTTCTTCAGCTTTGAAGATTAAAATTTTGTGCAGGATTTTCATTTCTTTCTCTTGCCTCCCCAAGTTTTTTTATCCCAGTATGTAACAGGTTCCTTTTGTGATTGACAACTTTATGCTGCTATATAAACAGTAAACATATAGGTCAGCATCATAATCACAGAAATCCTCATGTATTTTATTTGTTACCTCTAAAAATTGTCAGACTTCTTTAGGTCTTCCTTGGAAACTTCACTTTCTGACTCTTTAAAAGGGTTTAGGCACATTTTCTTCCTGAGTAGGGATGATCTGATTTGCAACGGATTTATTTCAACACCGCATGTTCCATTTTACTCTTTCATTCTTAATGGGCACCTGTTGATTAGAGAGATAAAGTGTAGAATAGCAAAACTCGGCATGAAAAGAATGGCATGGGGGGACAAAAGATCAAAATGTAAATGAGGAGGACAAAAAATAAGAAAGTCTGTTAAAAGAAATAGAATCTTTAAATTTACTTATTCCTTTCCTTCCATTACCTACATTTATGCAAGGTCACTGTGAATAAAGAGCCAAGGAACATTTCTGCTTACATTGAATTGGTGGTGGAAAATTAAGCTCCAGATAAATTGCTAAGTATGGAACTCAATCTTTCGCCAGCCTGATTTTTTGGCAAGAGTCTTCTATATGTTCTAGCTGCCATAAAATTTACTTTAGTAGGAAAAAAAATTAAGCCATATCCTGGGCTGTGTGCTGGCTCCTTTGCGCTAAAAGGAACTATAAAGCTTTCCTGAGTTGACAGCTGAGATTTCTCCTGCAGGAGGGAATCCCTGGCTGAGGTGGAGCTGGCTTACAGCCACCTTGGCTTCGCTCTGTGCCAACTGGTATTAAGAAAGAGATCTGGAATATTGTCCTTCAAACTTGCACCTTCCACAGAAACACAAAGTCTTGCACTGTATTTTTTATCTATGTCTGAATCTGGCTCATCTTCTCCCTGTGCATATGTCCTAAGCGTTTATTTATATGCTGTGGACTTTTTCAGCAGACTTGTGATTTTGTAGCATTTAATACTTCAAATTTCTTTAGAGTAATTATCTTATTTTTTGTGAAGAGTTGTTTCTCCCTTTATGTGAATATTTGACTACTACTATGAAGAAATGGGGTACAATTCCTTTGGGAAATCTCAGGCTGATTCCAGGCAGAAACATTTGCAGTTCCTTTTCCAAGCCCTATCTGTCTTAATATTTTATTCATAATAACTGTAGTCTGTTACAAAATGTTGATTCAGACACAATGAAGAGTAAGATTGGTTGTTGTCTTTTTTTTTTAAATAGGGATTTAATGACAAATTCAAATTCCTTTATTTTGAACCCATAACATGCTATCTAAGCCTACAAAGATGCAAAATAATAATCTTAACATCTTTAAGTTAGCTGTATGATCCAGAAGCACATAAAACTGATAAGAAGCAAAGAGCTTTGTTTGAAAAATATAAGTACCAGGTCTTTCACTTCTATTATTAATACCTTATGTAAGGAGCTGAAAGCACATTGGAGTTTTTGAGTTTACCACAATGTATGTAAAGGGAGTCATCGTTACCAGAGATAACATGTAAAAGATTGCAACAACCAATTACATGATAGTATGTAATCTATCCTTTATAATTGCTTCCTGTTTTGACATAAACAACTTAATTGTTTGTTATCTTGCAATACATATGGTTTTGTTTTAAAGTCTTTGGTATTTTGAACCCGACAAACATTGAATGACAGTCAACCTGAATATGTGCAGGCAAACTGTTACGTGACTGTTTAGTTACTGCCGGTAACAGGTTTAAGAATTTCAAGTGTTTGTGTGTGTCTGTCGTTGGAGGTGGCATTTTCAAGTACCAGATGTTGTGAAAGATGTGCCCTTTCTAAGTGTAAACCTCTGTCCTTCCAGCAAGGAGATAGCAATGGAGAGGATTCCCAATTTTAGATGACCCCCAAATAAGAACTCTCTAAACTGGTTTTCTAAACTACACTTATTTACTATTCTAATACATTTCTCAAAAAAAAAAAAAAAAACACCAAAAACCCAAACCAAACCCACCAAAAAACTACACTTATTTACTATTCAAATCCTTTTCCAAAAAAAAAAAAAAAAACCACCAAAACCCAAAACCAAACCAACCAAACAAAAAAATTGAATAGCCTCCAGGTTTTGCTCACCATCCTGGTGTGATGCCAAGAGCTGCTTCACCTCCATGGGGCTGTTCACTAGTGATTCTGCACCAATGTATTAGAACCATGCTCAGAATTTTCCTGACAGTACAGCATTGGTGCTGTAGTAGCACTGGAGCTAAACGTGGTCAGTGCAGGTATGGTAGAGATAAATTTCACCGCAAATAATATAACTGGGAATTACCAGCTTTTTCTTTCAGAGTTGAGCCTGTGGCGTTACTGTACTCCATCCTAGCTTGTAGGTTAGTGGTTTACCACCAATCTTTCAGTATCCCCAGCTGAGCTGTTTAATTACACTTTTTGCTCCCGGATGGCCAGTCTGGCCAGACTGTTGAGAGTGGACTCGCGTATTAGTGTGTTATGTTCTATAAATATCTTACGATGTTATCTCATTGTAACATGGATGAACTAATTTGTTCTGCAGATGTATCTACTGTGAAAGGTAAAAAGGTTGTGATATATTACAGCATGAAATGTTTGGGCCAGATCCTCAGCTCCTGAATGTTGATGTAGCTCTATTTATACAACAAAACTTTTCCTGATTTGTGTTGCATTTTTTTCTCTATTCCATCTTAAATTCATACACTGGTAGTGTTAATGCTTATGATTTGGGCTTTTATGTATTCTGGTAACAGAGGTGGAAATTTTTTTCACTTCTTACTAATTCCTGAGGCATCGTATCCATAATGACACAGTAAGTGAAACCTAAAGTGCCAAGGACCAAATCTGGCTGTTGTGGAAGACAAAAATCTCTTAGAGATATCAGTCTAGCGTTTTGTAGCAGAGCCATAGGACAGGTAAAAGGAGTGCTCCTGTATGGAAATATTCATTTAAAGAGGCAAGAAATTTGGACTTCTTGTATATAATGTTATAGAACTTTGATAATTATTCATAAATAAAGGAACAATCATATTCTGCCATTAACCTGGACAACACTTTATGCAGAGAAGTCCTTGTAACCCTAGCTAAAGCTAATATGGCCCGTTTCCAGCTACTTAATGGAAAACTTTTTTGTGTTCACTACAGGTATGTTTGTAGTTTCTTGTACCAGTCCGAATTTATAAAATCTTTATGGATTAATTGTGGGCATAGATAAACTTCTTCTAAGTAGCTAGTCAAAACCTGTAGAAACCTGAAGAAAGAGGGGGGGGCAATAGCAAGTTTTTTCTTTATACTGCCTGCTGCCTTTCCATAGACATGAGCTACTCTTTAATGTCTCCTGCCAGTCTTTTGAATTAAAGATGTCTTTGTAGTTTTAAGGTGATTTTAAATGTCCCAATGCATTAAAACATTTATCATTAACATTCCAGCCAAATAGCCCTCTTTGTGATTAAAATAGTTTAAAATGTTGTCTAATGGACCCAGAAGGGTAACTTCACTGAGCATTTCATCTTTGTGAAGATTTTATATTCTGTGTAGTATTCTTTGCAATTACACATCCAGAAGCCTGTTATATTCCCTTTGCAGAGCTGTTTGATTGGGAAGAAATGAAAATGAAAGCGATTGAATTTTTCGATTAATACTAGCCACAGATCATCTGTGCTGGATTAAAAAAAAAAAAACCAATATGTGGGTCAAGAGGTTGGGAATGAGATACAGAATTGTTCATAGGAGACGATAGGATCAAATCAGTTTGACCCAAGTTGGTTGTATGCGATGGCTGTTACCGTTTGGTAATCACTGGAACACAAGCTAATGGGAAAATGACTATACAGTAAAGAGCTGAACCAGGCTATCTCTGCACTTCTTATGTTCTATTTGGAGAAAAAAATGTGTTTCAGGGCTGTAGCTGGAGCATACTGACTCCAGTGTTCACTATGGCCAAAATGTTGTTGAGTAGACAACATATATCCTAATCAGATTTTATATATGGACTATGAACCCATTTCCAAGAAAGTACATATTTAAGTAGAAGCATAAATTCAATTTTAAAACATCTGTGATGAAAGTATGTGTTTGGTATACTTGATATAGAAGAGTGCAGGAATAATTTTTTGGTGATCAAATACCAGTTTTTATTGGGTAAATATATATTTACATTCATAATTACTTTAAGTTTTCCAGACAAGTCCAAGATAGATTTTCAGTTTCTCCAAGCATTTAGATTTATAACATTCATTTGTAAATTATCTGCCAGCTTCATAATAGGAATGGTACAAAGCACAAGTGAAATCTTGCGTGTACGGCACGTAAGTGTATTCCTTTGTCAAAAACTCTGTAAGTTTAAAAAGCAGCTAATGCAGTGCAAGAGCTACTAGAGGAGTGGCTGACATCATTGTGCTGGAAAGGATTTTGAGAAATGAGACTTTATACCTTTGCATGAAAACATCAAAGGATAGAGACAATGATGAATGCTCAACAGGTTTCAGGTTTATTTGGTTATATTTGTGACTTTTTCAAATACCTTTTAAAATGTGCTGAGTTTTGCTGTTTTGCTAGCAGTTCAAAATCAAATAACCATGGTTTAATTGTACACTTTGTTGTTGCCATTCTACTGACTTAGTGCAGAGGCATTTATCCATCTAAGGTTTGAAATTAACTTCAAAATGCAAAGACGACAGTTTAACTCAGGGAAAAGGAGCCTGTAAGCATATTTGCTAACATAAAAGTAATGCTAGAATCTGAATCATATTGGGAAGGTGGTTAAATGTCTAGAAAGAAATTGTCAGATATGATGTTACATAGCTTGAAACTCTTCTGGAATTCATTTCAAAAGATCAATTTTCTGTAGCATTTTTCTTTTTAGAGTTTTTTTATGTCATCTGATTTACTTCAGTTTATAACATTAAATTACAATTTAACACTTTACTAACATGAGCAGAAATATTTTGAGTAAAATTATGGTTTATAGCATAAAAAGTTTAAGCAGCATTGCAAAGAAACATGAATTACTATCCTTGATCTGTTGTTTACTCCTCTTTCCTTTCGCTAGCCTTTTAAATCAAATCCCTCAGATCTAAACTCTATATCTCCCATCCCCCCAAACCATGACAATATGTTCCAGCAATCATCTCAGATGTGTGCAGAAATTAAACTGTAACGTTTTGGATCATTGCCATAAAATAATGTCAGACTTTAGGATGAAGATTCTTTGTAATTTTAAAAGCAAAACAAACCTGAGAACTTCATGACTGGATCTTCTAATTTGGCCCCAACACCCGAGTAAGTTACCACATATCCAAACCATATTGTTAATTTCTCTACTTGATTGTTATCTTCTTGGACCAAGAATCTTGTGTTGGTATAATAATCAGCATAATACCAGCTGCATACCATTCTGCTCAGATAATGAGATGAATTTGATTTATTTAATCTGTTCATCTTTTTCTGTGAGAACAGTGGAGACATGGATCATAACCTGTATCTACCAGCAAAAATTCCCAAGCCCTCAACAGTAGTATCTTGTTTGTAACTTTACATGGCCCGGAGAATAGAAGACAAGATTGTAAATGTGTAGTTTAAGGCAAGAAGAAACTGGATCTTGGCTCATGACAAGAAAAGACTTGGCATGCCAAGCTGTAGCTTTGCTAAATACCTGAGAAAATTGCTTCTTGTTCTTTAATGAATGGTCAAGCTCTCTCCCCCCACACCTTCCAGTGTCATTTTACTGATGTTTCTGTTGCCTTTCAAAAAATCTACGAGTGACTACAAGGTGCTACCTTTGTAGAATACATTCTCAGTAGGACACTAGTGCTCTCCCAGTTACAGCTTCTTCTTTACTATTTAATTTTTTTTTGTTTTAGAGGAAGTGAAACTTCCACCTCTTTACTCATACTCAGAGTTTTCTTGCTCCTGTATTGTCACAGTCTATGTTGCCTACTGACAGGTGTGCCCCCCCAAACTCTGTGCCATCTAAGTCAGTTTTTGTTGACTGATGCTATTCACCTCTTTGGAATGATATTTATGAGTGCTGAGATTTGTCCTGATTTATCCTATGGGATTGTAAGATGTTGAATCACATTGAAACCTTGGCCTGGTTTTGCTGGGATAGAATCCGAGGCCAGCCATGGTCTGCAGGCCATTAGCAGTTTCCAGTCAGCCACGAGCTTAAGCTGGGAGGGGCAAAAGCCAGGGCAGCTGCCCCAAGCTGGCTGCAGGTGTGTCCCATCCCATCAACCTCCCGCTCGCTAAAAAGGAGGAAGTCTGCTGAGGCTGGGGCCTTCTCTTAATCCTACTCCTCCTTTTGCTCTGCTTCTCCCCATCCCTGGAGGGGCTTGCTCAGCATTCTGCTCCTGAGGACTGTTTTCCTGTTTATTGTGACTGCTGAGCATTTGCTGGGCTGAGTATAACTTTATATACTTTGTATTGGCATTAGTTTGGCTGTTTCATTGAATTTGTTTTCATTTCAACCTGTGGATCTCCTCTGCTGAGGAGGGGTTTTCGGGAGATGGAGCAGCTGCTCTGGTTTAGCCCCAGATATGTGCTAAATGTAGACAAACCTGTAAGCAAAAAAAAAAAGTATGTCTGCCTCTGTAGCTGAGGTTTTAGTGCTTTAACCTTTGCATTTGTAAAGTTTACAGTGCTGTGTATGGATGTAGTTTATTGGGTGGGTTAATTCCCTAAATCAATAGGTAAATTGAAAAAACTCAGGGCAGTACTATCAAGCTATGCTTCATACTACAGCTTAATTGGTTAGGTGTATGATCAGGAAGAGTAAGCTTTGAAGAACTGCTTGGCTTTTGCTGTCGAATGCTGTTTTTTCTGCCCCTTTCTGTTTTAGTAGCTGAGATGTAGCTGTCTTACTGGAATTCCTTATCTTTGCTTTCTGCTAAATAGCTGGAAAAGAAGTTCTGTAGCTCGTATATTACCTGCTTCATAGCAGGGCATCATAGTTTAGGAAATGGCAGTAACTTTTTACTAGTTTTCACATTTGCCTGGAAGAGGTTTTCTGGGTTGTTCTGCTTAGTTGGTTTTTCTATCTATAACTGTAATTTACAGCCAGAACAGCTTATGCAATGATGTTAGCATTAGTTGGAATTGCTTAAAAATATACTGTTCAGGCTCTCAAAATACAGGAATATTGATTGTCCAAGAATTTTGTTCCCAGTGCAGATGAAATTACTGTATTTTTAGTTGCTTATTTGCAAAGTCCAGTGAAATGAGCTGCAAATATATAGTCTCTGCTTCTTCCTGCCACTAATGCTGCACGTAAATGAAGATTGGTACATGACCAGTGAGCTATGCAGATGTAAAGTCACACCATTTACCACAAAAGCACATGGTTCAGAGGGTTAGGAGTGAAAAATTTCTTCTCAGTCTTAATACTGGTTATGCTGATGATTTGCTGCGCAATCTTGGAGAAGTCATTTCACCTTTAAATGCTTTGCTTTTCCATGCTAAAATTGAATTCATTATCACAGAGGCACAGAGTGAACACTCCATAATATTTCTGTACTACAATCTGGAGCAAAGTGTTGTGTGGGTCTTTTATTACTGTGATCCCCAAAGGGGCAAATATCCTCTGTAAAGAAATGCTTATAACCAGTGATTAAATATGTGCAAATTCTACTTGTCACTGTCTTTAAGAAAAAAAAGACTTCATCTCTCTTTCAACTGAAAGCTTAGGCCATGACCATAACTGGCATGTTTACGCAGATCCAGATTAGAATGGGAACGATTTTGTGTAAGACTTTGGTAGGAAATCACTTCTAAGATGAGCTATATTTGAAAAAATTATTTTTCTAGGGAATGAAGTAGCTATTTAAAACAGAAGTTTTACACATGATGAGGTATTTAGTAGTCTTTAACATGACATGAAATACTGCTGTAGTGTCAGGCAAGCCCTTCCTAGCCATTCTGTTGTGGGCACAGGAAAGAATTAACTTTGTATGAAAACCACCTCAGTAGAGAAAGGGGTTGCAGGGCACTACTCATTGCCAGAGCCTTATAATCAGGCGGTGCTATGAGAAGCAATGTGTGTACGTGTTTCCTGGAGAATCTGAATGCTTCCTTTATGCTTTCCTAAAGAACGCTTGGCTATATTTTAGCTCTTCTTTGTGTGTGGTCTGTGAAAGGACTTCTAAGCACTGATAACAAGTCCTGCCCTGATGCATCTGGAGTGACTTTTATATCCTCTACCTGAACTGGTTGCTGTCTCCTGTTTTTCTAGTGTTTTTTTGTTGGTGTTTGTTGTGTTGTTTTTTTTTTTTTTCTCTGTGGCAGTATTAAGCAGAGCCTTTGGATGTAAGGTGTGCTGCTCGGGAGAGGTTGGAAGAGCTGTAAAACTGACTGCAGTTGGTACCAAAAACTCTCTATATAAATTCCTTATGGTTTTTCACTTGCCTCTGGTTGTACGGAGCCTTAATTCCATTCAGCTCCACTGTTCTTGGTCAAAAAAGATTGTGGCAGTTGTCAGATCACATACAGCCATTTGAGGGCCAAAGCACTGTCTTGTTCATCTAGGAGTAGTGCTTTTCAGATAGTGTGTTCCCATCTTGCAGAGCTAGTTTTCATTGATATATAAAATGGCAATGTTCTTGGCACTTCCTGCACAGCAATGCTTTTGATGCTTGTGTTGTGCCTGTGCTCTATGAGGGATATCCAAAGGGCATTTTGAACAGACAAAATTGCATTGCTTTGTAAAGATTCTTGCTAGCAAATGTCGCTTGAGTGAAGCTTGTTGAGATGATCCTATTTAGATCTCAATAAATGTCTTCTGGCGTTGTTTTCAGACTTGTATTTCATCACCGAGCACACACTACTAGGTAGGAGCCTCGCCCTTCGCATCCTGAGGTTAAACACTTAACTGTGCTTTTGCTAGATTGAGAGTGAATTATTGAACTTCTTTCCATTTAATGGGCTCCCAGACAGGAGCTGTGCAGAGATCACAGCGAAGTCAAAATGACATTGCCGGAGGGTTTTATAGAAATGAAATCTACTCAAAATGGACCCAGCTCTGGTATGTCAAAACAGGCTAAAAAAACAGAACAAAATTAGACCTGATCCACATCTACAAAATCTCCCTGTTCTTCCCAGTCTGACATACCGAGCCACCCTTACTCATGCTTGCACTGTTGCCTGATAGGATGCTCAAACTGATGTCTTGATTTATGACTGTTAGCCCTTCTAATTTGTAAAAATGCTTTAAGATGCTTGTTGAGAGATAATTATTATTGCATTGGGAAATTTAATCTTTAGAAGGAGAACTTGCATTCTTCACTGAAACTTTCTGTTGTTTCTAAAGAACAAGGTGTTTGGATACTGTTATTTGATCAATATGTAGAAAATGAGGTAGTTGAACAAATGAGCCTGGCTATCCTATAGGAACTGGGCATGCATCTTTTTATATGATCATTCAAGTTAGTTCCCAAAAGACTACAGGCATAAATTTGAGGTTTAAACACCCTGTAGCCTTTGCACCCCTTATTTTATGGAGTAAAACAGAAGTTTGGAAATGCTTTTGCAAATGTAAAGCCAACAAGGATGGACAAGGCTATGTCAATTAAAAAAGATAACAATGGAGACAACTTACAAAAAAGTACTGCAAAAAGTTGTCTTTAAAGTGTGAGTTTTGTACCCTCTGTGAATGAATTACTTGACTTGCTGTAGAGAACAAAGTTTGGACAAAACCTTGATTTAAGGTTGACTGATCATTGCACAACATACTTACATATGTAAGATCTGCCTGAGCTTTTTATGGATTATTTTAATCAGTACTTTTGCCCTTTGGCTCGACTAATGCTTCACCAAATTCTTGTGCTATGGCGTATTTGGATGAGATTCTATTTTTCAATAATGCTGTTTTAAAAAAAAAGAAAAGATAGCCCAAATGCTGAAGATGTATGGGTCTTTTAAGGAAATAGATTTAAAATTTGTATGACTTTTCATTTTCTTATTACTAGAGTTGAAAGAATACAGTAAAATTGAAAAGTCAATGTTGTCTGTGACAATGCAGAAGCAAGAGTGTTACGTGCTAGGGCTAAAACTCTAGGACCATTATCAGTATCTTGTAATTCAGCTGTACCAGTAGAGGGAGCTTATGGTTTTGAATACCGGCAGAAGAACGCCCAGCTAGACTTCCTGCTGCAGGACTGCTGTTTGTCCTTTGCTTACTTCTGTGCTAAAGCGTGTTAGGAGAATAATATAGGCAAAGGCAGACCTACCTGATGCTGTTAGTTGCCTTTGCAGTGACTTTATCCTTGCAAGCCCCCTGGTTAAGAAAGGCTACTGCCTGAATAACGTTTTCAGGACTGCATCATCCGTGTTCTAATTGTAATTTTGTCTTGGGTACTCAACAACTGGTACGCTACTTGATAAAATACTCAGCCATAGATTTTGGTCTCTTCACACCTCTTTATGACTGTTTAAAATATCTACAAATAATAAATGAAAGAACATGCAGTTGTATATCAGAGAAACATTAAAAACATGCACATAAAATTCCAGAAAATTATGAAGACTATTCTATTAATATTAGAACTATAGGAACTCTATTAGACAGTTAACAGTAAAACCTTTCTTTTAGGAAATCAGTCTGAAATGCTCAGAAATGGTCAATTGGCCTTACCTCATCCAAACTGAACCAATACTTTATGAAATCAAGGGTAGAACAGCCCTAAACAATTTTGAAAGGGGGATTTTGAAGCAGTGGTTACAGCACAGTATGATTTGATGGATGTAGATGACTTTAAGCAGGATGTTTCAGTGTTCTTGTCATGTACTGTGAACTTAGCTACCATCTATATTGTAACTTTTATATTTATGTATAAGGACAATGAACAGGTCAAACTCAATAAAATGCTCTGGGTGACTAACTAGTCTGCTGGTGGCTCAGTGCGTGATGAACAGCTGTGCTGGTTTTATGTCTGATGGTGGACAGTATGCAGTATACAGTGTTAGCCAAAAGACCTGGTCTTCAAAACCACTGTAGAACAGTTACTTTAGTTCTTTCATAGCATGATAACAGTGACAGCATTGCATATGAGAATCTCCTAAAGAACTGAGTGAGCACAGGATTTATCCAACATATCGTGTAATGTCACCAAAGTGATGTGAAGGAAATTGTCTTTACTAAAGATCTTAAAATATTCCATTCATTCCTCTGTGACAGCTGTCAGATGGAAAACAAGAGTAAGTAGATATTATCAAAGGGCTGGTATTCTAGATGGAAAAATCTTAATGAGGCTAGCAATATAACCAGACTGGGAAGCTCTGAAAGAACCACTTCATAATTCATTAAATGTCAGTGACCCTTCTTTTTTTTTTTTTTTGCCAAACCGGTTATTGAAATGGTTCTCAAATTTTAATGTATGATTATGAAATTCCACTACTTTTTGTGATACCAAATAGAAGAAAGAAATGTTGGGAGGAAATACAATTTTCTCCTGACAGAAGAAAAACTTAAGTGTGTGGATTTACTTACATTTCAGGTGTTTTACTCTCCCAGTCAAATGTCAGATAGAGGTAAGATCAATCTCCATGAAATCCAGGTTTTTGTCATCTCAGTTATTTTTTTTAATCAAAGGATCATAAAATTAACTACTACTTTAGAAATCTTTTTCTTTCTTTTTTAGTTTAACAAAAGCTACCTGCTCTGACTGAGGTGCAGCAAAGCCATGTCTATGACAGCTTGTTTTCCTCTGCTGGAAACACTGCATCTCCATAAATCTAGTGGTTGATGTCCTTTAGCTTGTCCCCGTTGCCAGGTTCTATGACTTATCTGGAGCTATAGACTTGAAGGCAACATCTGAATAAAATGGCAGGTCTCTTTGTCCAGACACAGACATTTTCTCCTGAAAATTTTTTTTTTTTTTTTTTCCTACAAAGCTCAGTTTTTACGAACTCTAGGCTATGGGACCTCTTGCCTCTCCGATTCAGACATAGCTGAGCTAAGCCACCTAAATGTCTCAGTTTAGCAAGTTCCAGTGACCTGGCACGTAACAGCTGTATCACGGACATTTCTGTTTTGTCGAAACTCTGTCCTTCACCTGAGGACTTTGCATTCTTACGTTTTGCAGCTTATTTAATATTTTCCTTTCCACCGGAAGTGGCAAACTCCTTCCCTTTTGTTTTTTTTAAAACAGCCATAATGACTACATTCTTTTCCTTTCAGTATGACAAATTCTCACCTGTTGATGTATATCAAGCAGCTGAGGGAGTGATCTTATAATCCTTGGAGATCACCTTCATCTAAGCTTGTGGCAGAGTGGATTTTAATGCATCTTTAGAGTTTTGCCTGATCTCCAAATTCCTCTCATTAGGAACATTTTTCATTTCATTTTTATTACTACCTTTGGATTTGTAGCCAAATATGTTTCTCAGCTGATGTTTTTATGCATTCATTTACAATATTGACATATTTTAAACTGCAAACTAGTCAGATTGCAGTATCAGAATACAGCAATTAGTTTGCAATATAATGTCCTTTTTTATTTCAAAGGTTTGGAATTCTGCTGCAAAGGATATTATGTTGTCATGTCAACTTGTGAACTTCAAATCTTAAATACATGAGTAGGTCCACTCCTTCCCTCCCCAAAGCAATGAGATTTACAAAACAAGAAAAGCTAGAATTTTTCATTTGCTTCAGGAATTAAATATTTGGGATCTCCCTCAATGTTTTTTTTTTCAGCACTAGGAAGGAAAATTTGAACAAAAAAAGATGGAGACTTTCAGCAGTTACATGAACTGAGACTCAGACAAATGCAGACTGTTGATTGTTTGCTTCATAACAGAAGGGGAATTGTGAACTATTAATGCATTGCAATGATATTTTCACAATCTAGTTTGTCTTGTTCAAAATTTCTCATCTCAAGGTCATTTTCTTCTGTGTAGCACAGAATAGAAAAACAATGGTTGAAAAACATATGCAGTAACTTGTTGATCATTAAAGGAAATGACTCTGTAACCTGCATGGTAAGTACTAACTCATTATTGCCACAATTTGTCACTGTTTGTTGAGGATAGATTTCTCTTATTGAAAGCTGTCAAGTCTTCCTGAAGTTATCCCTCTATCTGCTCCTCAGCCATGATGCTGGTTCTGTCTTAATCGCATGCCCAACCCTTTGCAGTCACTATTTTACTTGTTATTTCCTGGTTCTTTCAACATTTCACACAAAACCCCCCAACCAAACACAAAATGTTACTGTGGATGCTTTAATTGTAAATTATTAATATTTGGAATAATATGATTTTGAGAGGATAATTAAAATGTAAGCATAGCATTTGAAAATGCTTACTGGTGGGGTTTGTTTTAGTCCAGGCTTTAGTGTCAAGAAATACAGGTTTATACAGTTTTCCCTTGAAAAAACCGAGTAATGTATTCGTAAAGATGGACTGAAGAGCTGCTACTGGTTTTGAAAATGAAAGCCTGGCATGGAGAGGGTGTTAATTTTTATTCTGTGACATGTAAAAGCTTCAGGCAGTTTAAGAGACCTATCTTAGAATTGGTAATACATTTTTAAAGCGTGCTTTACAGACAGACATGGATATTAGGAATACTTACTAGGAGAATGTGAACAGCTCAGACCTCTAAACTTTTAGATAAAATGAAGGTTAAAAATGTGCATAGTGGCAGTTTTTCTCTGTCTGTCTCCGGATGGTTTTAGGTATGACTAACTTCAGGCACTGGAAAGGACAGCCTGTACAAACTGTTTCTGAGCAGTCCAGCAGCTGATGGCAATATTACCTCACCATTTAGCACATCGTTCAGGCGGGCATCCCGAGACAGCACCTGTACCAGAAATTAGTCTCATATAATAAAAGTGCGGCCTCTCAAAATGTATGGTATTTTATGTCATTTATGCAGCTACCCCATTGTCACCGCTTTAGAATATATTTTAATGATAAACCTCTTGTACTGCTACAGAGTATTATGTCCCATTTCTTGTAATTATTTAGCCATGGCTAACGCTTTACTGAATTGTTAATGTTATTTATTGCTTCACATCACAGTTGGTCTCTAAATCCAACCACGTGAGTAGTAGTTGCTGCTTGGTCGATTTTGATGACAAAAATAACAAAACCATAACATTTGTTTAGTCAAAGAACGTAAGGCTGGTAGTTATCAAATGAAAACTGTATTCCCATCTTAAATTGCCTTGAAAATAAAATCAATAGCTTATTTAAACAGACTAAACAAGAAAAAAATTAATTGCCCCTAGGAAGACAAGTAACAAGATTGATTTAGAAAGAAACAGCACTAATAAATTAGCGACAGGGATTGGAGGGCAAAACTGGGATAAGGAGGTCACCAGTGCAAATAGCTCAATAAGCAATTTTTAAATTTAAGCTACATGATGACAGACATAGTAAGAATAAACACACTTATGACTCAGGTGTGCATTGAAAGTGAATTTTAAGTGTTTCCATTTGAGAAGCTATTTTAGGAAATAAATTTTCTAGTGGTAGTATAACAGCTCATCTCTCCTTATGCTTAAATGGTAAAAGCAGTCTGATTTAATTCAGATCCTCTGTTACCTGTGGTCAGCCTGTTTCAGAACTCTGAAATAGCCAGTCCCTAGTTACTGTCTTCTCTTGTCCCTCTTGCACCTGCCTTGTTTCTTGCTTCAATGAACATTTACTTCGACACAAGAAGCAATGCCCAGTCCTTAATACTTTTGGGGGAAGGTGTCAGTACTTGAAAGCAAAATTACGTTCAGCATATTTCAGCTTTTTTTTAAAAAATCAGAGCAGATGTTAATCTTATGACCAATTCAAGCAGATGGCAGAAGATCTGACTCCTTGGTGAAATCTTGTGAAGTCTCATACTGTTTCTTCTGAAGTTAGTGACAAAGTTTGCATTTGCACTGTTGCCATTGCCAGTTGGTCAATGCCTGGCAGTGAAATCGCTGGAAGTGTGATAGTGCTGGAAGAGTTCAACTTGAGCTCACTGCTTTAGCAATTACATTGAAGCTTTGTCTGCCACAACTATAATAGTAGTTTTCCCAGCTAGAGGAGGGCAAACAAATGTTTCAGTTAGTGGGGATTTGTGCTGTTTTCATCAACAACACTAGGCTTAGGGATTCATCAGGCTGCAGATTCTCGGAAGGTGTTTTTGGAGAGGTATGTGCACTCCATTAGGGTAAATGGCTGTAATTCTAACGTACGTCAAGAGAAGCAGAGGACTGGGATCCCCTGCCATTTTGTTACATCCAAGACGAATTCCATCATTGTGCTTTCATTTGCCCAGGGATAAACATTCTGTATTCTGGAATAGGAGGTTATGGGCTGACTGCCTCAAGCCAAAGGCTGGGAATGCATGTTAATACCACTAAAGCAAACCAGCCTTTGAAGGGAAGAAACGTTTATTATCTTGCAGGCTTCTGCTGTCAGCATAGATTTAGAAATGTCTATTTTGTTTTGTTTTCATTATGGCACCTTGTGTAAATAGTTGGATATAACTTCTACAAGTGATATTTAAAATTGATATGAAGTTCAAGAGACTCCTTCATATTTCCAATTTTACGAGGACTCTTTTTCTTCTGCTATTTCTTTTTCCTTTTTGCAGATCTTACACATTTAGGAATACAGGTCTCAGCAATGCTGATCTGTTAACCTCAAAATGGATGCATTCTACTGGGTTTTGGTGACATATGCAACTACAGTGTTTACTGTGTTTGCAGAAGAACCTTGCCAGTCCAGTCCCAAATCCTTGACCAGGTTTCAGATGTGTTCTTTGCTCGTTATTAGGTGTGATCACGAAAGCTTTCAAAGTGCCAATTGTCAATGTCTGTGGTTTTTCTTGAGGAAACTTAAAAAAACAAAACCCCCTTCACCTGTAATGAAAATGTTCTGAGTTAAAATAAAAATTCAAAGTGTAGCAGCTAGTCTAATCGGCTCCTTTTATTCTAATTTTATTCTCCATTTTTGAAGAGCTAATTCAAAACTCACCCAAGTTATTGGAAAAAACCTCGTAAGATAAAACCAAGAATCTTATTTACTTAATCCTGCATGGTGTACAACCCTAAAAATCTAGCATCAGGTGAAGGCTAAGATGTATTTTTTGTCCTTAAAATAATTGTAAGGACCACTGTGCAGGGAAAATGTACTGACTTGAAAGTTTCCTGTGCTGTTTTGTTTGAGCATTTCTTATTCTGATAGATACTGCTTTTATGAGCACTCACTTTACACAGCTTTCACATAGTGTCAGTTATAATGGTTCTGGAGGTGATGTCCAAAATTACCTGACAACTGAAGTGAAAAAGCACATGATGGGAATGCTGTTTCTCACATTTTCCAAGAGTGCAAGGGTTGTAAAGCTGATTCTTCTCTTCATCAGATGGTTCACAAAGCATTGGCCGTGGTATTTCTTTGGGAGGTGACTTTGTTTTCAAGTAATTTTAATTTTGGTTTTTCAGATTGTGCCAGTCTATTCTCTGTGGCACTGAGAACTCCTGATAGAATCAAGGGTTCAAATCCCCAAATCACTGTGAAACGAACCCACTTGGCATCTATTTCAAAACTCATCTTGTCTCACAGCATTAGCAACAGGGGCTTACCCAAGATCGCATCCCATATGTCGTCCTTTCACTATTTTTGTGTTTGTTTCGCTTTGACTGTAGGTTCAGAGTATCCAGCCTTACTGTTCCTATACAGACACCCATGTGTTAAGGGATCAACTGGTTCTTTTAGTTCAACAGGCAGAGCTCTGCTGCTGGTTTGTGTCACTGGCAAGATAAATCTCAAGATTCTGAATATGTGAACCATGGCAAAGTCAACAATTGATGATAGAGCGGAGTTTGACAGTAAAACAGTAAAATTTGAGAAGAAGTTTTAGGAAATAACAATTTTCTAATTGCAAAAAAGGTTGGATTGGTGGATGAAATTTGGCATTGTGATGTTCAGCTCCCGGGATGGAGCATTTTCACTATTACTTTCAGCTTTGATTCCTTCAGTTTTGTTTTTGCTTTCTGCTTTGAATAGCCATTTCACAGAATGAAATTCTAGAGCTTCTGGAATCCTAGAGCTTTAACTTACTCTGCAGGAAAATGAAATTTGGAATTTAGGTCATTCTGATAGAAAGGTATAAATAAAACTGGACTGATTTCTTCTAGGACCAAGTTTATTAGAACAATTTAGGAACTTTTTTCAAAACCTCTGAGATTTTATTGTTCATTACTTAGTATTATGGAGAGACAGCCACTCAGTTTGTAAATTATTGTGGTACTTTATGTTTGGGTCTCTTTTTTTACTTATGTCAGATTCATTCCTTTAGGGTTCAACACTCTTTTCTATTTAATCCAAGTGTCCCTTCAGTTACTGTATATTTTGAAAGGCTCACTAAATGACAGAGCTTTCATTTAGATGAAGGGCAAGGTGCCTTGAATAACCAAGTTAATTCTTAAGCAATTACTTTTCCTGGCAGCAAGATTAATGCATTGTGAATGATGTGAATGTGTAACAAGATCTCTGGGGTTACTCACCCAGTCCAGATGCTGCTGGCTCTAGGTAGATTGTTGCATGTAATTATTTTTCTAATTTATTTGTGTGGGAGTTGGAGGAGTCAGGGTGATAGTTTGTAGGAGCTCCGGGGGGACAGGAGTGTCCAACCAGTGCTGAAGACCAGGCAGTGTCCCCAGAGCTATGTAATAAACACTGACAGGGAACTTCATTCCTTTGCTGATCTACATTATCTGAAGAAGCAAGTTTCTGACACCAGTGCCCACACCTTCACTCCAGTTCTCAGCAAGGGCTTCCCGTTTTTAAAACGCTTGGCAACGCTTGCTGAGGATGCTAACTTCAGTCATTCCTGAGTATTGATACTCTATAAAACCGTGGAACTCATTATTTTATTATATGTGCTGTACCACTCAATCTTCCTATGCTTTTTGACTGTCTTGTTACTACCCTTCTGGCAGTTACAGACATTCTGTAACTGTGTAGTATGTCAAGAGTTACTGCATACAAACCGATGCTCTGCTGTTACCTGAAAGCCAGAATAGTTGATGTTGTCATTTTAATGCAATTACCCCCTCCAATATTCTTTCACTATTAATTATATGTCAGGGTGCTTTATTTAAATTCATTGTATCCCCCGTATTCATGAGAAAACCTCTTTCATTTCCTTCCACAACCTTTTCCCTCTCCTTATGCAGTATAAAAAGGAATATTTTTTATATGAAATAGTTTAAAAATATGCTGTTTTCTTCCTTCTCCAGTTTGATGCTTTTCCATCATAGCATACCTGTGTACCTGTTTTTCCATCATGTAGCCACTATTGACAAGAGGGACATTTCATTCTCTATCTGCTCTACTATACGGTATTCCATTAGCTGTCTTAAACACATGCATTTTAAACAGAATATAAATCTGCCAGTGAAAGTACCTTTCCCTGACTAGTCTAACGTTCAAGTAGTGGATTCTTTTCATATCTGCAGATTTTGCAGGCTCATCTTAGATTGTCTTAAAACCAGAACATAATATTTTTAATCTTGCTTTGAGAGCTTTTGTTTTTCTGAAATTAGTAGGAGTTTTTAATAGTGCAAATTTTTAAACATCCTTTCTTTACAAAAGCTGATTTGATTCATATTTTTTAAAGATGAAAGGAATGAGCTTGCATTGAAATACTGTGCCATGTAAGACACTTTTGAAATTATCTGAAATTCCCAAAGGTCATATTTTGTCGTTTACACCCCCCCTTTTTTTTTTTTGACAAAACAAAATCTGATTGTGATCTGATTCATGTTTAGAGAAGAGTAAATTCTGGTATTTATACAGAACTGTTTTAAAGTAGCTAGTTGTGTGGATCAGTTTTCTTGGGTTTTCACTTTATTAGATTTTTTTTAAAAAACTTTAGGATACTTTGTTTCTGATTCTCTGGTATTTTATGCCTTTGGTCTTTTCTGCTTAACCATTAAGTGCCACCTTTGTTATGTGGTAATGTGTTTAGTGTTTAAAATACTTAGCACCAGTGTACCACATCTTAGGAATCTGAAAGAGATTTACAACTGTTAGTCAATGGAGGTTGTAAATACTGCTGTGATTCTCAGTTAAATTGAAACTAAGGCACAGAAGGGTGAAATGAACTGGTTGGTCACTCAACAAATCTCTTGTAGCATTGAGAACAAGATTTTGAATTCCCAGGCTTGCACACAAACTTAATTTGGGAGCCCATTCCTGTAGTCATTGAACTCAGTGAAGGGACTCCTGTAGCTTCACAGGGCTTTAGATCAGAGCCTGTGAAGGGGTAATTCATCCATGGTGTAGCACTGCAAACGGCTGCTGTGCTGTAAACCTTAGTGCTTTATACTTCTGTTAAGTTGTGGAAAAAAAAAAATCTTTCCTACTGGTCTCGCTTTGTAAAACTTTAATATTTCTGTCAATCTAATTCCATTAGCAGCCTTATAATTGTTCTCTTGCTGTAAGCAGTGCGTTGAGATGATATACGAGGTGGCTGTACGTCTTGGTCTCTGAGTTTTATAGCTGATTTGGCTGTAAAGAATTATGGGAAAGACTTGGGTGCAGTTGATGCTGCATTATGTGCCGTATCTAAGATATAGTTAATGCTTCAGCTGAAGTACTGCACTGTGGGCCCAGGCTATTTCTGTTCATCTCATGCTGCAAAAGAGGAAAAAAGAGAAGGCCAGAGTAGACTGAAGCTACGTGCATTTTTAGGAATCCGTGCCACCGTGGTGGCCATTTGTGTGCTGCAATCATACAGGTACTATCATCCTGTACAGAATCCACGCGGTTTTCAGGCATTGATCTGCCACCTTACTAATAAGCAGAAATTTACCTGTTTGGCCCTTTGCAAAATAATTCTAGTGTTATTAAGAGCCTTGGACAGTGTTCTGCTTTACTTGCCTCGTTGCAGGAGATGAGGAAATCAACTTTGCCATGAGACTTCCTGCAGGCAACTGGTAGAAACCTGCTCAGGCACATCCACGACTAAGCAGCTGGTTCTTGCCTACCTTTCACTGTGACTCTCATTTATCTGGCTCTCTGTGTAGGCAGTTTGTGTGTTGGGATTTGTTCTCTCTTGAATACACAGTTCCTCAAGGACTTTGTCCCACAAACTGCCTGCCTGCCTCAGAACCCCCATTTTAAGTGATGTTATTGAATGTTTCCTTGGTGCACGTGGGAAACATTTGCAGGTGTTTCCGGGTTTTGGTTTTGTTTTTTTTTCCTGTCCCATAGCAAGCATATCACATTGTAATTTGCCTGTCCTGGTTCTGTTGTGAGAGAAAGATTATGTGAGAAGCAAACTGTTACAAAGCTATTTTAAAGTGAAGCCGGGTACATTTATACCATACATCTGCAAAACAGAAATCAACTTACTGCTTTATATTCTGCCAGGATGGGCATGGCTTTTTCTTTGCTTTTTGATTAAAAAAAAAAAGTAAGCAAGCCTCTGTTCTTGAACTTGTTCGTTGTTAGCCTCTCCAAAGTATAATCAAACTAGATCATACGTGGAGCCTTTTGTTTGTGTGTATTATTAAACACATCCTTCTGTTTAAGAAAAAATAAATCAGCAGCATAAAGATAAAAATCACCAGTTTGAAGCTTCTGTGAACCCCGATGTCCTGAGTGCAAGAAGAGCCAAATGCTGTTTGCAGAAAACCAATGAAGCACAAAACATGGCAGCATGTGTCACTCCCTGTGTGCATTATTATCTCTCACACATTATCTGAGGCACCCCATCTTGCACAGCGTGTGTCTGAATAACCCCCTGCTGTTGAGTGGATTCATGCCTGCTGTTCATTTTTGAAAAGTAATTTTGTACAATTATCCTGCTAAATATTGATAGCTTTCACCACTCCAGCCACGGCTAATTAAAAGACACACTCTGTAAAATTTTAATTAGGATTCATGTCAGGGTGAATAATGATTAAAAAAAAGAAGAGAGAAAGAAACAAAACTGCTTGGTGTTTGTGGGGGGATTTTATTTATGACCTGCTGGTTTGTTGCTGAAGCTCTTTGTATGCTCAGATTTATTTCCCATCCCATCTCAACTCCTGATCTGAGGGTATGGAGGAAGAGAGTTCACCAATGGGAGCCTGTCCTTCATACGTTCCCAGTAGCAGGCTGTATGTTTTCTGCTGTGATGGTTGCTATCCTTTCAATTAAGCAATGATGATTTCAGGAACCAGGCATTTCCTGGGGATTGATGACCACTGAGCTGAGACTTGATGGCCCCCCAAAACACCAGAAAGCAGTCATTAATTTCAACTGGGCTTTAACTCATGGTGAAACACCCTATGCATTGTTTTCTGTTGCACTTAAGCCTAATAGTCATAAAAGGGATAAAATGTGTGATAGAGGAAATTAACAGTTATTTTAACTTACATGCCCTACATTATTTCATTTGCATGAAAGTGAGGGGAAAAAAAAAAGTAAAATTTACATGTAGATACTTCTCATGAAGTATATTGGAGTGTTAGTTACCAGCTGCATGGAAGCTTTGGAAGTGTTTTCAGGCCTTTCTGAGGATGTTGGCATCTAATGCACACAAGTTGTACTTGAAAAGGATTGAATGAATATCCATCAAAAATAATTTAAAGTCAAAAACCCACCTATGTTGGGAATATCGGACAGTGAAATGTATTTCTTTCCGATGGATGGCTTTGCCTTCTTCCTCACTCGCCATATTAGTGGTTTGCATTTAAGTGTTAAACAGTTACTTGTTTGTCCCTTGTACAAGCTATTTTTTCCTGTGTACTGAAATAATGTTACTCAGTGTTAACTAAAACTGCTGCTTACTAAAAACAAGGGTAACTTTTTGGCACCCATTGATAAACAGAAAAATTATGTGCTTTCTTCAGAGAGGAGTCTTAAAATATAGGAGAAGTCTGGTTCACACTGAAAACTTCTGGATCTTAGAATATTAATGAAAACAACATTTGGCTGTAGCCGAGCCTTCCTGTAGAGCCTCTTTCTAATGCATTATATTTACAGAGGGGTCAAAGTCAGGCAACTGTTTCAAAGGACCTCTCATTGTGCTTGTGCTGCAAATTTATGCTATATTCTCCCCAAACTGTGAGGGAAGAATGTAAATCACTAGTATTGCTGTCTAGAGTATAGGAATGATCCAGAGTATAAGTGATGTGAATCAGGGAAGAGATTTCATTGTTTGGAGACAAAATTGACCGAGTATGGAGAAAAAGCAATTTGCATTCCTAAAACACTGAAGTGATTACTGTAATAAATATTGGAAGAAGTTGTATAGGAGGGAAAGTTCCAATGTTAAATATTTGCTTGGTAAGCCTTTATTGTTTGTCAGTATGTAATTTATTTATGGGTAATTTATTTTTATTGCTGACTTTAGGGGTTCATTCTCTGTAGTTTCCAGGCTGTTGAATTCAGCACCTCCTGAAGTTGCTGACCTCTTTGAGCTGAGTCCAAAACTGGCCCACTTGATCTGTGCCTAACTGTTAGTGGAATGTTATCACAATAGCTTTCAGCTCTTGTGTTTATTTAGTAGAAGAAAATATGACCAGTAGAAAGAAAAATAGGTTAAGATTCCCTCATGGTATATGAAGGCTCTGAATCCACCGATCTATGTATTTATAAATAGTGATTGTAGACTAAATTTTAGATTAATTTAATATTCTGTTGTGGTTTCAATTTTTGTTTAGACAATGTAAACATGATGACAGGTTCCTAATTAACTGATTTACAGCTCTTCTGGAACAAATGGTAATTAATATTCATAAATGTTTGCAACATTTGAACAGATGTAGAAGCTGACATGACAAAAATGTGTAGTAATTTGGAGATCTAAAAAAGCACAGTGCTGCTGTGGTTCTTGGTCTTCTAGCATAAAGAATGATTATTTTTAAGCAGTTGTCTGCCCTGGCAAAATAGTAACCTTTTCTAATGAGCAGACTTGCGTCACTGTGGTACGTTTGGTAATTTGCTCATAACATGTTGTTATGGAGCAGTAGGGACCTAAGCCATCAAACTTCTTACAGTACGTTGCAGTTCTGAAGCTAATTTCGCCCCATCTTAGCTGAAGGTAATTTTGTAAGTGTCACCTACATCTTGTCCATCAGTACATTCAGTGGCAATTGAAAAAATATTGGGCGCTACTAATGTGAAATAAGAAGCGATCACATCAGCCTCGGGAGCCTTCGGATCAGTCTGTAACTGAATATAGTTGGGTTTGACGGTTAGATCTGTATGCAGTTAACTTCTTACCTGCTGGGTAATAGGAGAACAGGATCCCCCAAGATATGGAAAAGTCTGGATTGTGTGGCTGCTGCGGGACATGTAGGGAGATGCAATGCAAATATACCCCATACTGTGGAACCGTCTTGAAACCTTTGGGTTTTAGCTCTGTACTGACGCATCAAGGTTCCAGATCCTGTAAAGCTATTCTAGCTCGGGCACAGCGTGAGAGTGAATTGTCTGTATGTCACACCATGCTGTTGGTGAGTTAAGAAGCTCACCTCTAAAGCAGGGTGTTAATGACTTTCTAGCAAACAGCACTGGGCTTATAAACTGCAAACACTATACTTCATGTTTCCAGATGTCCCCAACTGAAATTTTTTAATTTCCTGTGGCTGTGAATAATTTTAAACAGTTTGTGCCTTGGAATAGTGTTGAATAAAGTATTATGGGGAAGTGGAGTTTTTGCAGAATTCAAATAAATAGGGATTATCTTTACTGAAAGGAGTAAAAGACAGAAGCTTCCTACTCTCACTACAGTTTGCATGCAACAGGATATACAGCAGGTGCTGCAGCACAGCCATAGGGAACAGCTGTAAAAAGTCATTCTTTAGAATGTATTTTCTCTTGGTGCTGATTTAGAAATTCATTATATCTATGTGATATATAATCTTGCAGTAAACATGGGGTAAATCTGTTGGTTACCACAATTTCGTTAACATGTGTCACAGCAGCATTAAATCATGCTAACCTCAGTATTCTCTTAATCTTACATCAATATTCTACTATTACAATAACGATTTTAAACTAACATTCTAAATTAGGTTGCTGTTTGTGCAGATTAATGTGGCACTGTGGTCAAACTAGCAAATCCTGCCCCTTTGTTTTAAAACACCGGTGGTAAATTGTACCTTAATTTAAGTTTGTATAACACCTGTGAACAAACAAAAGAAATTCTGTTCTGCTTTTGGTGAATCTGGAGTTCCTCTGCCTGTGCCTAAATAATGGAATGGTTCTGCATTTAAGAATTGCACTTGAGAGCTACCCAGAATAGAAGGTGCTTGATTGCAGTTGCTTGAATGGTACAAAAAAATATCTGAGCGATATTGTGGTCCATCCATTTATTGGCTTATGTCTCTTTATTTTCTCTTCTCAAACTCTTATCATCCTATTAACTGACAGTTTGAATCATAGTCTACCGAGCTCAAAGAAAAGGTTCTTTAAATCTTCTGCTGAGTTTACTGTGTGAAGAATCTTAAGGGACCTCACAGATTCTGGGTAGAAGTTGTAAGAATTAATGTGTTCAGAGAATTTTCTCTCTACATTTCTTTCTCAGGGTTATTTTTCATGCAAGGTTAATCTACCAAACTAGCAGCAGTGTTTCACTTGGTTAAAATGGGAAGGGTTAGCTGTAATTGGTCCTATTGGTTTGTTTCTCCTCCATGCCAGGACACGTGCACCATCAGGTTTCTGTTATGGAATGTTCAGTATCCCTACACACCACAGAGTAGAAATTTGGATTTACTTTTCTGTTCTAGTGAAATTCTTGCTATGAATTTGCTCTTAGTTGCTTGCTATTAGTTCTTGCTACTAGATTCTCTATTTAGTGAAGTTAGTTGCATCTTTTCCGGAGAGTGGCACCAATATTTGAAACAGCAGTAAATTTGTTTGAACTAGTACACCTTGGCTGTTACATACTTGAGTCTTTTCTTTCTCTAGCACATGTAATTCTGTGAATTTTATGGAAAACATTAATTGCTTTAGCAACTGTCTCTACATTTGAGTTTCCATTTGGGATGTGAATAAACTGAATGTATCATAACTAAATTGGCTATTACAACAGTCTGCCCCATGACTTACTCTCACGTTTATCCTGGAATTATACCTACAGCAGAGCATGAATTAACTCGAGTTGTTATGCATAAAAATACTTGTATGTCTGCTCTTAAAAGAGAAAG
>NW_010394899.1:34915-36338 GCF_000710305.1 Buceros rhinoceros silvestris
AGTGTGCAAGAGGATGGTTCTTTTTTGAAAGGAGATTTCCAAGTAGATTCCCAGAAATCAAGCATCAATGTGAAATGGAGGTTATTGTGCTGTTCTGGCTGCACTCCATCCTCTCCATACATAATCATGTACTTCACCTGAACCTGCAAGAGCCATCATCTTTGAGGAGCCAGTGACTGTATTTCAGGGTTTTTATTGTTACTTCAGAGGCAGGCATTTTTGGCTAAACAGTACAGAGTGATGTGTGGTGATTTTATGATCTTATCCAGGGATTAGGCAGTTGGCACTAAATTCATTTTCCTTAGAGTCACATATTGGCCTCAAACCATGGTTCGTGGACCACACTGATAAAAAGCGAATGATTTTATTCAGTTCATATTAAATTCGAACTTCAGACCCTGGAGACCTGCAGAAATAATGTATTAACACTTATCTTACAGAGCTGAATTCTTCTAGGAATAGCCATCCTTCAGCAGCAGAGCAGAGAAAATGCTAAGGCTTTCAGGAGTCTGGCACTTTGTCCTGAAGTAGGCATTTTGCTATGAATTAATTTTTAATTTTGGGAGTGCAGTTTCCAGGGGATGCTGTGTGTGCTGCTTTCAGAACATCACAGAAATAATATTTGTACATTCTAACGTTAATTTAAATCTTTATTATTTCTTAAGAGAAAATCAGAAGAATGAAGTCTGTCCCTATTACCTGAGAGATTCCCTTCACCTGTTAATAGGATATTTTCACAGTGGACAGAATGTGAAGTCATTAGTTGGAGGGAAAAAGGGTCTTAAAAGAGGGGTTTTGACTGATTCTCAATAATGCCCCCCCCAATAGTACATGTAGTAGCAGGATAATTTACTGTTGGTGATGTGCTGATTTGGAGCAAAGAAGCATTTGCCTCTTACATAAGATCCTGAGAAAATTGTGTTTTTGCTTTATTGTCATTCAGTGTCACAAATGCACTAGGAGACATTGGACAATTGAAACCCAGGTGATGAGACACAGAATACAGCAACAGACAGATGTATCAGAGAGAAAAAGGCAGATACAGGAACTTCTTTCTAAAGCCGAATCATTGCCGAGGAGGGTATTCCGACTTCTAGCAATGAAATAGAGCATGTTTTTCTCTGGAGTTGTATGCTAATAAATATCTCCAGTATTTCTTTGGTCATTGTTTGAATGTTGTAAATTCACAAGAATATTAATAATTCACTTGCAGTGAAATAGCAGTAATTTATTTTTCCACTGTCAAATGTGCATCAGCATATATAATTCCCTTTTCACTCATGTCTCTGCGCTAACCAGAAAGAGCTTTGACTTCAGTGCTGGTTGATTTTTACAAACTGAAAACTTCCAGTGAGTTATTTGGCTCTGAATTTCTTGATCAGGTCAGTGGATGCTATTCCCCTGAAATTAATAAAGCAGGAAT
>NW_010394899.1:36425-52158 GCF_000710305.1 Buceros rhinoceros silvestris
GGAATGAAATGAAAAGACAGCTTAATGCTTAACACCAATTCATATAACTGGTTTGCCTGTGGAAACAGACTGGTTTTGGAATCCTAGACAAGAACATTAAACTGACCAATTGATGATAAAACAACTGACCAGAGTGTGTGTATATAGCTTGCAGAATTTTAAATGTTGTTATGTGTTTAAGAAGTCTTCTGGCATACCGCTAAGTGTATGGTACTAAGCCTGGCATTCTGTGTTTGTTTAGTTAAAAGGATTAGATGGAACCTACTGCATCTGTATGATTCCTTCATAGTTAGGCATAGGCTTAACTGGGATGTGCAGGGACTGTAGTTCTTGCATTAGCATTCTCTAGGGCAGCAGGCACTCCCCTGACGTGATTGCAGCGCTCTGCCCAATACCCACAGCACCTTCATTTGCTTATTTACCTTTCCTGTGTAAAAGCCAACACGAGAATAAATTAGACGCTGATTTCACTGAGACTGAAGAAATGTTAACCACAGTAATGGGGGCAAAGCCACGCTCAGAATTACAAAAAGGCGATGTTGGATAATAGTACCTTGAAATCACCACAAATATGAACAGTCCCATTCTTTTTGATTGTTAGCACTTTAGGGGTACCTTGTTCTTTTCTATTAAATTGCCTTCCCTCTGAAAATATTGCAGTATGTACTGAACACACTTTGCAAAGTGTAGGGAGTGTTCCTTCTGTAAGGACAATTTTTTTTATACTTTTATGAGGGAAAATATTGGCTGCCTTCACATGATGTTCAATTAGTTTTTTTTATTGAGTTAGATTTAGTAACCTTTATATACATAGCTAATCTGTGTGGTGCCCATCAGTGTTAAGATATCCTGACTATCTGCCCCTAAATAACATCCATTTCTATTGTGAAATCTTTTGCAGGGCACCCTTTACATCACTCTTGATGCTCTGTTGCAGGACATTCTAGACAGTCCCATGTTTTTCTCCACCAATTGTGTCCGTGTCTCTTGCTGGCCCTGCTCTTCTAGAATCTTTCAAATTCTACCCTTCTTATCTGGTTCCCCAGACTGGAAATGCCATCCTCATTTCTCAATGGAGTGGAATAGATTGCCTCTTTGTCTTACATATGACCCCTTTAATAATGCCTCCCAGACTGAGATTAGCCTTTTTGATTTCAGCATCATTGTTATTGATTCACCATAAGCTTTACATGTTTTTCTGCTGAACTGCTGTCTTGCCAGATGGTCCCCAATTTGCTTTTGTGCATTTCATTTGTCCTTCCTAAGTGTCTAGGGTTTTACGCTTACCTTTACTGAATTTAACTTTGATTTTTAGACACTCTCCAGCCTGTGAAGATAATTCTTAGCTTGTTCTCTGAAATGTTTGCAGTGGCTCTAAAGTGGGTGACTCAGGTGGATTTTGTGACTATCCTCTATTCTCATTATTCAAACTGATACAGGAAATATGTTTTTCATCGAGTTTGGAACAGCACCATGCAAAGAATCCCACTTAAAACGTTTCCACTGTTTGACAGAGGGTATGTTTCTCAGCAGGTTACATATTCTCCTTCCACAATTTTCAGCAAGGACGCATACACATCTTTTAGCGTTTGTCTCAATACAACAGTGCTTCAGAGTTATGCAAGGCTTAGTCCCTTGGTGGTTTTGTACTGCTTCACTCTGTGAACCGTGTCACAGGTACATCCTTGAATGAGAAGGGCTTTGTTTTCACTTGTTTGTAACACAGAACGTTGTACCATTGGTAGTAATTCTAGGATTACAGAAGGTCATCCATCTCAGCAAAATTCCTGTGTTAGCTCTTGGGGCACACGGTGGAAGTACTCTTCACTGCAATTAATAAAACATGTCTTTACAGGAATCAAGAATAGCATAAATAATAAGGTTTATGGATCCTATTATAAATAGGCCGTTCTTCAACTGAATAATCAGGCGTTTATCTGGAACAGCCAAATACATTTTTTTTTTTTTCTCGTTTAAATACAATGTTTTCACTAACGCGATAATCAGGGTTTTATTTGGAACAGCCAAATACATTTTTTTTTTTTTTCTCGTTTAAATACAATGTTTTCACTAAACAAAGTGGGGGGAGTCAAGTAGCAGAGTAGGTGTGATGTGTATGTTTGGGCAGTTTTTTACAGCTGTTTTCCTTGATGCTCTCCTGCTGTGCTCTCCCGAAGCCAACTTCACTTCCAGCCCTTTGTGTCCCAAGTTTCCCCTGTTGCCTGTTCTTTCACCCTAATGCCATATTCCTTCTACATCTTTTTTTATTGTAATTTACCTAAGGTGTGCACTGTATCAGTACATTCAAGTGTTTCCGAAGAGATGAGGATAATCCAAGGTATTTGTAGTACGGATGAAAGCACACACCACTGAGTTGGTTTCTGTGGTTGCAGTTTCAAGACAGCAGGTCTGTGCATTCCCTCTGTGTTAGTATACCCTTGCATTAGGAAACAAGCCAAGGCACTGGCTCTTATCTTTTGCTCTTCTTATCAGATGTGAAGAGGGTAATAATATGTGGGTGTGCAGTGTGAATGAATCACAGGGACACGACGGGGTTCAATACTGAGATTTACTAAACACAAGCAACATGCAAGGCCTAGCAAATTTAGCCCTGAGGAAAGATATGGATTCCAATTTGAAGGGATGCAACAAAATTCAAACCAAGGGAATTCCTGCTTTATTTCTAGCCTTCAGCTTTTAGAGATAGAGAGTTTCCTTCTTGTTGTGTTTCTCAGCTACTTATTTTATCTCTAAAATAGAAGAAATAGTTTATTTATGAATCCAATTTGTCTTTGATTGAAGTACGATAAGCCTTAAGCCCGGTAGGAATGGTTGACCCTATCTGTTCTCCAAGATGCAAGAGGCCTAGGTTCAGTTTCTTGCTCTACTAGGTTTGAATATTGCTGCTCTTATACACTGAATCATACTGAACTTTCATCATGTGGATGACTCTTTCTGACTTGAGGTCCACCTACCGAAACTCACACATAGAACTGAGCCTACAGCATTTTGCAACTCATTGTTTGGAGACACAAGGGTTTATAGGAAGAAGATCTTGAAGTTTTGTTTTGGTTTTCTTTTTTTTAGTGTTACCGCTGGTTTCCAGGTAATGGTTGCTGGTGTTGGTTTCAGCAGCTCTCTTGCCTAGCGATTTGAATTTCTCAGCAGTTCCTGCGTAAGTAGTGTTTTACTGCTATCAGTTGACTTAGTGCTGTAATGGGAAGACACATGAATGTCTTGCAAACTGTCTGCAGCTCAAGAGCTGCCAGCTGGCCAGCCTTCAACTTTGGGCTCTTTTTGCTGTGTTTGTCTGCTTTTTTTCTGTTTGGAAGTTAAAAAGAAAGTTAAATCCCAGATTTCTACAGGACAGAAAAGCATTTCCTACACTATTCTGAACTTGAGCCAAGGGATTAATTCTTTGTGAATGCTTAATCACTCTGTCACAGAAGTTTTTTGAGGACTGAATTCCCATATTTGTGTGTGGCTTTTTCAGTAGCCTTGTTCTCTGATCCCCCAAGCCATTGCTGTCACTTAGAACAAGATCATAATTTCTCAGTCCTGTTCACAGTGCATCAGGTTACTGAGGTGGAAGTAATTTTTCCTTAGCACAATGCAGCCTCTACTGACCAATAACATGTTTTGGTTAATGTTAATTTGGACAGAGCGGGGTAGAGAGTGGTATGTCAGACTCAGTACCCTTCTTTTCTTTGACATCTCCAGTTAGATTGTCTCAGCAGCATGAGGCACAGATGCAGGATCATGGCTTACATTGCGTGTATTGCAGCTGGTCTCCCTTTGGAAAGGTTACTCTGTTAGTGAGTTAACCCATCTGTTTGTTTAGTTTATTTTCCATACTGGCACTTCTGCTAGAGCTTAGCAGTTCAGGCATCATCCACTTGAGGATGAAGCCTGAATTCTGAGATACTTGTTTAGCTTGATCGTATTTTCTCCTCACTCCCTACTGATTCTGTGACTGTTATAAGAACTACTCCTTAAAAAGCAGGACTATTTTGAAATGTTGACTCCAGACTCTGAAAAAAGTGGAAGGGGAGCTCTTTATAATTGCCTGTGGCATCAGCAGTTAATTCTGATTGAACATATTAATGAGATTCGTACTTCAGCAGTTAACTAGTTGCCTTTGTGCTTACCTGGTTTGTACGTATACTTGAGACAAGTTTGTAAAGTAGATGAACAGTAGTCCATGGGTTAGGTGTGGTGCACGTCAAACTCCTTAGGACTTCCCAATTTCCTTTAAGAAATTCAAGACAATTAAAAAGAGGGGTGAGGGCAGTTAACACCTGAAAAAACAGCGTTGCTGCACAGGACAGGTCTGCTGACAGGTAGGTCACTGCAGAATGTATTATGCTTTCCTCTCTCCTTCCCCCTCCAAAAAACACCCCCAAAACCTCTATCGTTTATCTGAAAAGGTAGCTTGCCGAAACGCTTACATCATGTCTTGATTCATACTAAGGAGGTAGAGCTCCTTAGAGAATATGCAGAACACCAAATATTACAATAAGAGTTTATGACCAGCAAAATTACCTTTAAAAAGATGCAGCAGTAATTGATTTTATGTGTGCGCTCTCATATGAGTAATGACATCCTGCTTTTTATAAAATTTCTTACAGAATTAAATTCTGCAGAGCTTTGTAATAACAATTAGTTCCATCAAATTGTTCTATGAGGAGCCAGAAGTGTTGTTAGTTTTTTATTTTATGTATGAATGATGTAAATGGTGAATAATATAAGGAGTAAATGATGCCTTGCAGAACTGGTAACAGTAACTATAGGTTGATATTCCTGTTGCTTGCTCCAACTGACACTTCCTAGTGGTAAGCTCTCCTTTTTGTGGCTACCTAGCTCCTTCCTGGCTCCCTCTTGGTACACATGGAGTTTTACTTGCAGTCTTAGTTGTTGGAAACAGCTATTTACACAGAATCTTGAACCTCCCTAAAAATGTTTTCAATATTAGGACTCTTGGGGGGTGTTTATTCCTGGAGTTCAGAGGTTTTTTTAAGAATCTAAAATCGACTAACCATTCTGAAATGTCATTCTGGAGTTCTCTTGTACTTTTTTCCCAAACAGGCATTAGCTCATGATTTCTACAGGCCTGTGGTTCAGATAAGTGCTGTATAAGAGCTATGCATCATTCTCATATTTTTGAATTGCTTAGTTAGTTATATGATGGATGGGGTTTTATTATACTATAAGCTAAATGGATATAAATATATGTATGCAACTAAATACCTGAATTGTGTACACAAAAGGCCAAAACTGATTATTTGTTCGTGGTAATTGCACGTTGCATTTGATTGCTTGGACTCTGGGTAATGTTCATCACAAAAACTTAGATTTAGTATAAACTTGAACTGGACTGGCCCGATCTACAGTAATCTAAATCACTGTGCTGATTCACATTAATGGAACACAGGGTTCTGTTGCCCAGGCTTCTGTTTCAAGTAGCGAAGCCATATCTGACGGATTTATGAGTGAAGCTCAGCAGAGGCCTGCTACAGAAAAAATTGCTTGAACCTTTTCTCCAGAGGTTTAGAGATCCATGGTTTTAAAATTAATGATACTGTAGTGATGGCTTTGAATTCAAAGGGAAAACTGTGTTGGGGAAGGAGTTGACAACAGTGTAGTGCTGACTGCCAGATGGGTACCAAATCGTAAAGTGTTTACTAAAAAGTCACATTGGGAAGGTTTCATATAGGCAGCAGCTGGTGAGATGCAGCTGTGCCGTCAGCTCTGCAGAAGACTACGCACACTGTTCAACTCCTTCAATGTAACACTAGCTTCTCGACCACATGGATCAGAAATACCACATTTTGTTATTAACTGGATGCTGATTTTGTGCAGCACCTGTTTGGAAGAAAAAGAAAGTGGGGATCAGTCTGTTCTCCCAAATAACAAGTGATAAGACGAGAGGAAATGGCCCCAAGTTGTGACAGGGGAGGTTTAGGCTGGGTATGAGGAAAGACTTTTTTACAGAAAGGGATGTGAGGCATTGGAATGGGCTGCCCAGGGAGGTGGTGGAGTCCCCATCCCTGGAGGTATTTAAAGCATGCGTCGATGTGGTGCTGAGGGGCGTGATTTAGTAGTGACCTGGCAGTGCTGGGTTAACAGTTGGACTTGATGATTTTAAAGGTCTCTTCCAACTTAATTCTGTGATTCTATGAATATTATTGTTATGTTTTGAAAGAATGAAATATAAAAACATTGACATGTTCAAATGTTTTAAATTATATCAAGAAAATATATATTCTGTGTTCTTCTCTATTGATATTTGGAAGCCATTTCTAGTGAACATCCTTCTGGAAAAGCTACGGAATAAAGTCAAACAAATGTCTTAAATTGTAACTAAATACTGTTTCTTGCGTCAATGAAGCTTCCAATTAGAATGACAGTTCTCTGTGAACATGGGCTATTTTCCCAAGGGAAGATTCCATGGTGTATATTTATATAGTAGGTTAATTCATCCCTGGGATCTGTGCTGATGCTTTGCCAGCAAAGTTGAAAAAGGGACAAGAGCTACTGTGATCCAAGAGTGCCAGCTGGGTGTGTGCCCGGAGCTGGGCTCTGTCAGACCTGGGCTGCTCAGCAGTAGTCAAAGTAGAATATTGTTAGTAAATACTCGCTGATGGCTTCTACCCTGGGATGACCATCCATGACCTTGTATTTGACAATAAGACAGGTTTGTTTTATTGAAAGGTAGTGTGGGCATTTTGACTTCTATCTTTCTTGGCAAAAACTTAAGGGAAAGGTTTTCCTTTATCTCCAAGGATAATTTTGTGTGTTTTGGCATACAAGCTCCTTTTATTATGCATTATGCAGTCAAAATTTTGACATTATAGAATCAAATTCCTTTCATGGTTTGAACTAATTAGTGTGCCCTTTTCACTTTAAGTATTGTCATGTCGTGAAATTCCTTAGCTAAAGTATTCTGAAGGGCACAAAAAATCACAGCCAACCCAAACAAGCTGTGAAATGACTAATGGCTTCAGCTTTAATCGGCTGACTGTCCTTTGAGTGAAGATAACTTGGTGTGCTTCTTTTCGGTGACACATCTCTGGAAGTTTGTGGGACATCATGCATATCTGGTTAGCAATTAAACAGCTTAAATTGCAACATGAATGCTAACATCCTCTTTCTGCCTGGGGGGTTCCTATTGCGAGGTGGCTGATATGTTTCTAAAATAAATAGTGAACATTGAGATGTTTAACTAGCATAGAAATGGTAGCTGCAAAGCTGATAAATGTGGAAAATTTAAACAGATCAATACTGAAAGAAAAGTATGAAGTCTTCACAAAGTGAAGAGTCCTAGAAAGGAAAAGTCTTTTATATGTTAAAGTTGGACTAGCAAAATCTCACCTTCCAGTTTTTCTCTGAGCTAGTTAAATGGAAGCTGGATACTATCCAGGCTTCTACTGCTCACAGAAGCTCGTCTTCAAACCTTTGTTCTATGATTTGAAATCTTAAGAAAATTGAAAGCAAATTGAATCAACAGCTTGTTTTTAGAAACCTGCCTGAATATCAGAAAACTAGTAAACCACAAACCTGCTATTTCTTTTTCCTTCTGAACAGAAGGGGTTCTCATTGGTCTCAGTGACATCTGATTCTAGACATTTGATTTTTCTGATTGCCTATTACTGGATGTAAGGTATTTGTTCTGCTCCCACATCACTTGAATGCTGGGCTTAGTCTGAAGACTGATTCCAAGTCAACTGATGTCAAAATGATATGAAGTTTTACTTGCAGCTGGGGTGTGTGTATGTGTGTGGGTGTTTCTATCTGTGATTTGTGAAAGAAAAGAGAATTAGGAATGTCTGGTTTATGAGTAGGAGACAAGTAGAGGGGGATTTAAGCGAGAACTAAAAATATATAGAAGGGTGTTTCTTTGTGAATGTAAGAGCATTGCACTTCGTGTTACTACTTCACACCTTCTCTTCATTTGTGCCTGTCACCAAAATGGCTCCAAGCCACGTGTGTTAAACTTACTTTCTGTTTTGCTGACAGCTGTAAGTATCACTATTGTTATTATTATCTTAAAGATTATGCTTAAGCTTCTCTTCTTTCATGTGATTACTTTAGTTCTTCCTCATGATGTTTGTAGTTATTTTGCCTGGGAGGCATTATCCTCCCCAAGAGTGTATATCTGTTCAGTGTTAACTGTGCATGAAGGTCAGACAGATGTCTGTTGTGCCCAGACCCCAATCTCGTGTGATTTTCTGGACCATTTGAATTGTTGAGATTGAAAGGGACAAAACCTAAGTTTGAGCTCTTATCTGCAATTACGTTTTCTCTGTCAAATGAATTTCAATCCTTTAAGGTGACATCTTGGAAGTAAACATATGTTCATTTTTAGGGAGCTGGCTATGCAGTTTGCTGAATGAAGCCATAACAAGCTTAGTAGGAAATTGAGCCAGATATAAATCAGAATACATCATTTAATAAACACTGTCACTAAGGGGAGTACGAACGTTATGAAATGAATACAGTAGAACAGAATTCTGAGGAAAGAATTGTAGTAATCCATGTATACCAGATTATCATTGTTCAAAAATGGAAATGCAGAACAATAAGTATGCAATTATTGGTTTTGCAGGTGTTTGTGCAAATGCTTCAGTCTGACTCAGTATCCGTCCAAGTAAATGGAAGACTTTATTTAATATTCATCAGATTTTGATAAGATTTTGGAAATGGGTTTTACACACTAACAGGATTTTTTAAAGGAGGATGCTAATAAACGAAATTAAATTCCAAGAATCAGTCATTATGCATGTGCAAAGTGTGTTGTTCCAAGGAAGCCAGTAGAGATGTTGTCTGTTTCACTTAAAAGCAGAACAGGTTTACAACCTGTTGTCCTATTCAGCTATGGAGTGTTGTTCAAGTATACTTCTCTATAGTCAGGTTCTTTACATTTATTTTCCTCGATGAAAGAAGGTTTTCCATGTCATGATTCAAATGTGTGAATGTACAAATACATCCTGAGAACAGCTGCAGAGGGGAGCTCTCTAGGGGAGTGACTCTTGTATTGCCCATGACTAATCTACCTGTTACTATTTTCTAAATATTTTACTTTTATTGTTGTCATCCTCTCTACTCTGTCATATGAGATGTTTTATTATCTTAATTATATGAACAGAAAGAAGCTTGGGGTAGCAAAAAGTGGTGGGAAGGGCTCCAAGGTTCTGAATGATTTATTCCCTTTGCATGTCTTGCTCTGCCACTTGTCTTGCAAAGCAAAAAGACTTCTATTTCTATCATTTCAGTGCTAAAAAACTTTGTGTAATTTTATCTTCATAGTTTTATAGCCTCCTTTAGTAAGGAAGAAAATAACAACCAAATTGTTAAATATTGCAAAACACTCTTTGGCAGTGTAATTCATTTAGTTTCATGCAGAATGGATGGATGCCTGCTCCATTTTTTGGGTGCACATAGCAAAGTTACCAAAAATCTCACCTTCAGTCAGTGTTTTGGAAAAGCCCGAAGTGGACTGTAGTTATCAGAATTGGAGCTCCACACGCTACATCATGAGTGTTAGAAGCATAACATCATATTGCTTATTGCATAGAACTCTTAAAGGCCTTTAAAATGATTAACTATACAAATTAGTTACTTTCCATATTCTAAATACTTCCCCCTATAAAGCATATGCATTAATTCTTTTTATTTAAAGCAAACTACTATTATTTTACTAGTCTATAACAAAAAGGTTTGGTATTTGCAATTTCCAATATCTTTAAAATTTTTTTCTTTACTATTGTGAGGACTTTGCGTGACAAAGAGTTATCACTTCTATCTAAGAGAAGGTACCTTACAGAAAGAACTTCTTATTTCTAGGCTTGCAGTCACAGTTAAAAACTGGTTAGTGCATCATGGGACTATTTCATATTGAAGGCTAAAGATTTCACAGGCAGGAATTATTAATAAAATGCTGGAATATTAAGAATGTGTATTGAAAGTTGTGTGGTTGTGGTAAATGTAGTGGTTTTCTAAACTCAGTGGTTTGCTTTCATTAAACCCACTAAAATTCTGATAGGATATCCTGATTTCTTATTTCCTACTTTTGAGGACGGTGATGTTTGAGTGATATACTCCATTATATTCCTGTATTAACAAGGATCATGAGACATTCGTATGACTGGTAAAAACCAGCCTAACGTGCTTCAGGCACTGAATGAACATGCAGCTGTTGAAAAAATGAACGCTGATTGAAACATTTGCTTTCCTCTGCCAGTTCCAGAGTTGAAATGTGTTTGACGAGACAAACACATAACTTTGAATAGTTGCAGTTCAATTTGTTTTCTTCTTTCACTAACTGGCAATGAATAAGTTGGGAGAAACATAAAATAAAGTTACAAAAACTGTATATACAAAATAGTTTCAACAATGAAGCTTTGTTGTCAAGTCTTGCAAATTCATTTGTAATGAATACGCAAAGAGGCAACAATGGTAACAGCTGTGGCACCATTAAAATACCACATCAACATTTCAGAATCCTAGAATGTTGCATTTCACCCGATGGCCTTGAGTACCAAAAATACATTCGTATTCAAAATACATTCGTATTTTTTTTCTCATGCGAGATAATTTTTTTCATTAAACATTAAAGTATCAAGAGACACAAACCCTGAGCTTTAAGCTATGACTTTATACTCACTGGTCTTTTATTCTGGTGACACTGACAGTTGATGGAAATGAACTAAACCTGGTCTGCTTTGGTCACTGTGGTAAAGAATTCTTCTTGTTTCTGCCCAGGGATAATGTTTTTGTTCCCCACAATGATGAATTCTGTGTAGAACGCTTCTATCACGAGGCAAAAAGAAAACAGATGTGTTTACATTGTATCCATGGAGACACAAGCTAAATTCACATTAGCGTCAGGGAGAAGATTCCCCTTTGTTTTCCAGAGATGGAGAATTGCAGGGAGAATATTTGAGGCAAACCAGACAGAATTCTCTAGAAACTGGTTTCCCCACTTGTCTTTTTATCAAAGGATTCTTTGTGTGATGTTCAGCGAAGATTCCTGAATGCTGTGATTGGTATTTGTAGTTCCACTAGGAATTTAGTAAGACTTGAAAATAGTCTAATTTGTGTTAGCGTTCTAAGTAATGGTAAACAGGTAATTCACTGCAACTCTTGATTCACTGTCGCAAACGCACCAGTTGTCTCAATGAGCGCATGTTATTAGCTGGGAGCAGTCCGGAGGTGCAGTGGAACCATATGACATTCCTTCTGCTCCTCATTAGGAGGATCACTAACTAGGTTTCCATAGACAGTAATTGGAAAATATTTTTCTATCATATTTTTATGTCTTTGTACTTGTCTGTTTTCATGACTCTTTACAATCTACTGTTGTAACTCAGAGTAACTTGCTTTGGCCATGCAACACATATGGCGGAGTTTAGTGTGTTTTGGGGCTTGTAGTGACTGGGAAAGGGAGAAGCATCTTCCCCTCTCTGCTCTTTCTCCAGAGACCATGATTTGTTTACAAGTGACACAGAGGTCAATATATCTATATAAAGTGATGCATTTTTTTAAAATAAATAATGTGAGACAGAAGAGCAAAGTGTGAGCATGCACAGATACTCATGCTAAGCCAAGTAAGTTTTTCTGGTTCATATGTGTGCTTTCAAGCTATTATTTAGGAAAATGTTCCCTAAATGAGAGCTAGTTTCAAAACCCTTCATCTAATGGACAGAGCTGTTGGTTTTGGGGGGAATTACATTTGGGAAACCAAATGAACAACTCTACAGAGAGAAATGATGCTGCCATGTCTTCAGATTTACTGACCAGAGGACCCACCTTCTCTATGCACTCTTGGCTTTTTTGTCCAAGATCATTGGATATCCTCCAAAATTTAGGTTTGCATTTTCGCTGTGGTTTCTCCCAAAAAGTTTAATTTAAATATTGCACATTCCAGTCACCTCTGTAAACCATTGTAATTGGACATTGTTTTCTATGGTATGTGATTTCCCCAGCTTCCTGTGATGGAAGCTGTCAGAGGGATGACAGATGCCGTATAGTAAACATAGTCTGGGCTAATCTCAAATCCACAGAGGAGAATGAGGCCATATGGGGATTGTTTTTCTGTTTTCCTTTCTCAAGTACAGTATTTTGAAGAGAAGTTTTACAGAACAATTTTTCACTTACCTTTTAGTTGATGATAAATCATTATTTATCTGTTCTGTACCATAATATCTTGGAATTTAAATGGTAGGTTTTTATGTTGGAAATCAAACTGAATTTTAATAGAGGAACAGTTATTTTTTAATCTTGTTGCTTGACTAAAGAAAATCTAGTAGGGTTGGTATTAAAATTGTGAAAGATATCTTGGCATTTCTGCCCCTGTGAAAAATGGAAATATGTGGTATGACTTCTACTAGTTTCTGTGATGTCTCCACAGACGTGAAAAAGGTGAAACTCAAAGAACCTATAAAAGAAAATAAGACTTACCCATGGCTTCATTACCTACAATGCTTAGAGTTATCTCTCTGTCTGCTTTCACTGCTTTATTTCCTCAGATGATCAGTTAGCTGAAGAAAAAGATACTAGATTAGTCCGGCATGATCTATTCTTGCTAAACCCATGTTGCATTTTATCCCATTCCCATAATCTCTGTATCTTTACCTACCTCTTCAACCTTGGTTGTAAAACTCTCTTCAATACTATTTCAGGGGAGCCATACTTAAAAGCCATGTGGACACCATCTTCCACTGTGAACATGCCTGTAGCAATTGTGGAGGGTCATAATTTTGTTTCTGTAAAGTCAGACCTTTGAAGCGAGAAAATAAATTCTGTGGGTTTGTTCATCCTCCATTTATTTCACTTTATTTCCTCTGTTCTTTGCCCTGATGATTGGCCAGTTGGCTGTTTTGTTTCTTTCTCCACTTGAAGGCTATTGCTTCTTATTTATGGCTGGCAGCTCCAGGCCTCAAGTTGGTGCTTATTGGATTTACTTTCATTTCTTGCTTAATCTCTAGAGGAAGCTTCCAGCTGGCTGATCTCCTCATCTTATTATGTTGCAAGAGCTAAGCTGGTACATATCCTTTCTTTTCAAGGGCTTCTGTAGAAATGAGGAGAGTGAGGCAGCTCCCTGTACACCACAACTTGGGAATTGCTGTTACAGAAGTTTCTCAGGCTTGCATAGAGCAAGGAGATAATGACAACAAAAGAATCCTGAGCCAAAACCATTCTGATGATCTGTAGACTAAGTGTTTAGAGTTTGGTGTCCTGTACTGTACTGAAGGGCAGTGACTGTGCCAGGAAAGAGAACAATTCAGCCTGTGCTGGTGGTTCTCCTTAGAACAGGTATCCTGAATCTCTCTTTTTTTTTTTTTCCTGTGCGAAGCTCAGGCGTTCTGTCTTTGCATTTTAAAAATGATTGAGGTTTCAGATAATTACAGTCTCACTGGCATCTTGAGAGCTGTTCTACTATATTTGATTCCAGTGAGAGTGGTGCTGTGGAGAGAGATGAAAACAAGGGTTCAAAACCAAAGCTCAGACCAAATCCAGAATCCTGCATGATTTACTGCAATCAAAGGGTGGGGGGTTTTTTATTTCTTTTGCCTTTTGTTCATGCTAACTAACATGTAAATTGTTTAGTCCAGTGATCTTGGGTTGAAGTACAATTCAAATATATTTTCAGGTACGAAAGATGTATTTCAGCCTCTGTGATTTCCTCTGCTGATTTTTTAGAGTACACCTACTGGCACTCGTTGTAGCTCTAAGAACGTAAGTTAGACATGAAGCAGTAAAAAGATCAGTTGCTAAAAGCCAGAAGGATACTGACAGTGTATTAATGGAGCTGTAGCCTGGGGCAATGCAGAAATATTTGGAATTCACTGTTGCACCAAGGCAACCATGTCATTGCGATGTTTTGACTTGTGCTTGCTTTGTAGGTGTCTGTTGGATGGAATGTATCAGACCTCTGCATGTTTGTCTAAATTCTCTTTGCTGACTGAGCTAATTGGGATTTTACTGAGCCAGAGGGTTACCTGGGTGTCACAATTTCTGTCCCGTGATGCGGTTTACTGCCAGCTATGTTGTATGCATCTATGCCGTAGCTGAGTGTCTCCCCATGGCAAAAAAGTGATTGAATGACATCCGGTAAAAGGATAAAAGCTGAGGTGAGAGGCACTGCAGGTCTGTCTGAAGATGTGCATTTGTCATGTTCAGACCCTTCTAGGCCTCTTGCTTAGGCAAGGAAGAGCTTGGGGACCTGCTGTGAACATTTGAGTTTGTATGTGTGCCCTGGTTTTGGAGGGAGTTTTCAAATGCTTGTTTCTGAGTAGGTGACAGAGGCATGACACACTAAGAGTTTAAATTATGTTTGACAAAATACACAAGACTTTTAAATAGTGTTGTGATCAAAAGGCTGTTATGTGTAGAAAGGAGGTGATGTGAGAACAGGGCTTTTTATTATGGGACTCCAGGAACAGGGAGCAGAGATTGGAAAATTCCATTAAAATCACCAAATTCTGTAAATACGTCAAATGCAGTTCAGGAGCAAGTCACTGTATATATTCATCACGTCTAGAGAGGCCTGATCAGTCTATTCCTCCTATCAAATCAGGTGGATACCTTTCTTTCCTCAGCCAGCTGTGACCAAACTAGGGATGAACAGTAAGTAGGAGTATTTCTTCTTTCCTTGTGTGCTACTGATAATGTCCTTGTTTTGATGGTCAGGCATCTTGAAGTGAACCCATTCCTCCTCAGAAGCACCAAGCCTCATCTATGAGCTTTTATGAGAGTATAACGTCATCAGTTTTGAAGAAATTGTGGCTGGTCTATGGTGCTTATACATGAGACTGCAGAAAGGTATGGCTTTCTCAGCCTGGTGACAGGTGTGTGATAGTCACCTAGATGTCACAGCATGCTGCTGTCAGTCTTTTACAAGCTGTACGTGACTTGGCATTGCGAGCACAAAGGTGCTGGTTTTGGCTCTGTTTCTTTGGCTTTTCTTCTGTAATAGCTAGCCAGCCAGCATCCCTCAACTGGGATGATTCTCAGCCTCTGCCTTTCCTTCAGGTCAAAGTCATGCTGACTCTGGGATGGTGCTGTAAGTCTCCTTCTGCAGCCCCTCGGGTCCTAATTATAATTCTTTAACGTGAGGCCTCTAGCCAGCCAGCAGCTCTGAGGTATGCCAGCTAGAGTTTCCTTTCTCTAGACTGACTCACAGCTGCCAGCTGTGCCTGACCTAGATGTTGGGCCCCCTCCTTACACTTGGGCCATGATCCCAAAGATCTGTTAATCCTTAAATTAGTCAGGGATGCTGGAAAATTTGAGTATCCTGAGAGGAAAGTGAGAATCTATTTGGATTTCAGTTGGGTGCTCCTGCAGCATGGTAATTCCAATTTCACAGTGGCGCAGGCAAGCAAAGAAAACTAAGTCTGGGTTTCAGCAAGTGTTTGCAGGCCTACTTTTTGCCAGCTTGGAAATTCATTCTACATTTTAATATAATTATTTAATTATTATTTACTTTTAATATTATGCATTTTACATAAAGATGTCAGGGGGCAGAGCTCATCCTTATCTCTCCCAGAGGGCAGCAAAAGCACATGTGGGGAACGTAAAGAACTGAAAGAGGCAGAAAACAGGGGCTGAAGCAAGAGATGGAAGAGAACAGGAGTTGTTAGTAGTCTGCTGCAGACCTCCCACGAGAATTAATGCGAATAACCTTAGACCTAGACGTTTAGTGCCCCTGACCCACATGCCCCTGATTTCAGCA
>NW_010394899.1:52288-53317 GCF_000710305.1 Buceros rhinoceros silvestris
ACATAAGCTGTTTTTGTCTGGCTGAGCACAAATTACTGGGCTGTGCTGCTCCTTTTGTAAAATGGGACAGAAGCACAGTCCTGCCATGCCGAGACATTGAGGATAAACATAACAAAGACTATTAGGTTTTTGTGCACTGATCATAATAATGTATTATAAGACCTGAAGAGGCAAGTATGACTTTTGCAGTATCAAAATTTTCAGAAATGGAGAAACATGAGGCAATCTCTACAGAATGTGGTATTGTAATCTGACAATTTTGCAAACAATATCACGCTCAGGTGTCACGACCACTTGAGATGTCATTGCGTTCTCTTTTGCCTCCTCTGCTGTATGCCAGTGTGGAAAGGAAAGGGAAGGTGCAAAGTGGCTGCTGTTAATAGTGGAGCAATGACATCAGGGGAAGTTTCTGGAGGGATCCTGAGCTGAACCAGATGCTTTTGTGTTGTAAAATTCTCCTGGCCTTTATTTTCAAGAGCCTGATGTGTCTGTAAACTGAGGATAGGATAGACTGGAACTTTTTTGCACCTCCCTCACTTTCCAAATGGACATTTTTCTCTTCTGTAGCTTTTGTAAAGAACAGAATGATTTAGACCCAGTATGGAATCAGAGCGGGGGAAAACCGACTGACTTACTTCATCTGTATGTGCTGAAGAGTTTCCTGAGTTGCAAAGTTTTCTCTGTGTGTATGCATTGTGTCAGAGCTAGGTGGTAAAAAGCTGGACAGCATGAGGTAAGTGTTTAGAGAACTGGCTGACATCCTGAAAATTACCAGAGACCCTCCCCTGAAACCACCTTGTGCAGGGCTGATTTTCATGTCAGCTGTGAGGGGCTTTTGGGCAAAGCTGGGGAGCATGACTCTCACACACCTCAGGTGAGCTCTGTCAACTCCACTCTGGGTTACAGAGACAAGATCTGCATTCTTCACCTCCAAGCTGGTGGTTCGCAGTCATGTGGGACAGGGCAGGTGGAAGAGTGCTGAAGGTGGGGGGTGGATAAATAAGGAAATGAGAGACTTGTTCTTCAGCA
>NW_010394899.1:53413-64519 GCF_000710305.1 Buceros rhinoceros silvestris
GAATGGCGTTATCAGAAACACTTTGATGACAGAACTGAAAGAAAGTTACTTGAGTTTTAGTGCCATTTTAGGAAATGCTGTAGAATGAAATGAAACAAATACTATTCCTTTTGAAGAATTCAATGTGGTGATGTTTTGATCTTAAAAAAAAAAAAGGCAGAATGCTCCCGCTCCACATCAAATTTTTGTAGATTCTTGGAGTTACGTCTATGTAAGTGTTAACTTTCAGTAAAGCCTGGATTTTTGCTTGGATTTTTTCCATAACTGAAGTCTTGCCTGAAATTCACAGGGTGGGAGATATATATGTATCAGAAAGTGAAATAATTTCTAGATGGAAAAAATCTAGCAGATTAACAAAGAATTATGTTGAGATATTTGAAGTTCCTTTTTTCATGTATTTCCTTCTAGAAGATAAACTTAACGTGACTGAAACTGCTCAATGAGCAGCTGATGAACAGGGCTGTAAGATACCCCTCTGCTGAGGAACTTGTTGGTCCTCGTGCTGGCACTTTGCTTTTGTCCCAACCAAATGTGTCAGCAATGACTTCTCACTGTCATGCTGTACACAGAATAAATGCAGGCTTGAAGAGAAGTAGTGCCCAATCCTTAAGGTTGGGGCTTTCTCAAGGTTGTTGATGTTTGTAGCTGATTTTGTAAGATAATGTAATAAGCCTGCAAAGCCGGTTTGTCTGGTTAGCTACAGCTGTGGCTGGGGTAAGTTACAAATCTTCTTTTCAGCTTGTGGCAAAAGTGTTCCAATTAAATCTGCCCCACTGGAGGAGACAATAGTTTGGGAAAGCAGAAATAAGCTGCCAACATTTGACTGTAATTGGCAGCTTCAGGAGAGAGGCCAAGGGGTAAATATGCTACCCAGAGTAAATTCCCTCTTCACCTGGAAAAGCTGTTCTTCCAGTGAAGGATTGAGGCCCCCTGTCAGGGGACTCAGTGCGGGTTAAGATCACATGCTCCTGCCTGTACTGTGCTTGTTATGTGGATAAACAGAACTTCTGGTCTCCAGGGCTGTCAATCTGGCTCTTTCAAAAAACATACAAAAGCCTGAATGCCAGTCTTGGGGAAACTGATAGGAATCATTCAATTGCCTTTGGGTCAGACTCAGCTTCCACAGCCTGTATGTTGTAGACATCACTCAAAAATCTGCTGTGTTCGTTTATTATTTGAAAAGCTAATGTTTGTATTCATAAATGCAATACAACAGTATATTTTTGTTCTGCAAGGTGCTGAAAGCTATCAAGTCAGTACTTTTCCAAGAGCTGTGGGTGCTCAGTGTCCTGGAGGGCTGAGCCCTGACAGAACACAAGATGTGAATGAGGTTTTTTGTTTCAGAAAGAGTAAGATACAATTTGAAGACACTTCTACTCTCCACACACCCCACCTTCTTTGTAAAATACTGGTATTAATCGGTACATACTGAAATGTTTCTTCCAGTTATTCCGTTTTTCATTGCTTTAATTGTAACTTGGCTGTAAGGCAAGGTTTTGTTTGTCGTCTGTGTGTAAGCTACAGTGATGCAGTTTGCTGTAGCTCTTATATGGAGCTGCATTCTGTCTTTCCACTTCATCCTCCTTCACTTAGACTCACTGCTCTTTCTTTCTAGAAAAGCAAAGCCAATGAAAGCCTTGTTTGCTCTCTCTTAAGGATTCCCTAACTACAGGAGTTGAAACTTTTCTGCACTCTAAACTTTGGCTCTGCCCTTAAAGAAACCACACAGTCCTCGTGAAATCATATATCCTTAAGAAAAATCTTGTCGGGGAAAGCTTGCAAGAGGTAAATCCTTACTGTGCCCATCTTGACAGTCTGCCTAGGGCCACCCATTTCATGTTTAAATAGTCATTTTAAGTGAAACATATGATAGGTTTCCGCTTTTAAAAGCCATTGGTTTACCTGGCTTTGGTCAAGAGGAATGACAGAAATAAACTGTCTCAGCAGTCCACCAAAGAAGGCAGCCTGTGCGGCTGGAGTTCTCTCAGAAGGTTATTCATTACCCTGCAGTCTCGAATGGCTCTGTAGTTAGTGACCTCTCATTCTTTTTGCTTCATTTGTTTTCTCAGCTTCTTCATGATGAGCAATTGCTAGAGGTGTCAATGAGCACATTTTGCCTAATTATGAACCATTCCGAACACTGTGGATTGGAAAGTTCCGCTCTTGCCTTCAGTGTTTTTGGGAAAGGCTGGGTGGAGAGAAAAGCAGAGCAAACAGAGTGGGATATTTTACAAAGACAAGCACAGTGTTAATTGAAGAGAGAGAGGGGTAATGGGGAGGAATGTGAAGAAACTGCTGAGATGGTTTGGGAATTTAAGTGTATCGAACCCCAAAGCCATGTCTATGGAATAAATGTCATCATGTTTGTAGTGATGGATGCACAGGAGATGGGGAAACTGCCCATTGTTGCTGGGTATGTACTTAGGGTACATCTGCACACTTGCAAACACATGCCATTGTAGTCTGACTGTGGTGGAAGTTGTCCAGGTTTGAGTTAGCTTTAACCATCAGCTCTACAGTCATGGTGCTTTAATAAGCTTGGCCTCTTTTAGGTATGTCGATATGACTTCTTTTTCAGAGCCAGGTCGTATTTAGTTGGTCTCTAGTGCAAACAGGATTTGTGCTCTCGTGTCTGGAAAAGGCTTTATGGATCTCTCTTTAGCTAGGCTGTCTTAAGCATCTGCCTAGCAGTCTAATTAAGACAAAAACCTAGTTAGTAAGATACCAGAAAGGTTATATATGCTTCTGGATCAGGACTTGTGTATTCTTTCCGAACATGAGGGAAGCCTCTTTTTGTGAATTAGGTTCACAGTTCTAAAAATGGTTCTGTCAGATGATCTGAAAATGGGAACAAGTTAACTTTTCTAAGTCCTTCCGAAGGAGATTATGTGGTTGGCAATTCCACCGTATCTCCTTCAAGACAGCTCTTTGGGTTAGTGTGGTTACACAGGTACCCAGTTGTGAAAGGTTACGGAAGCTTTAGCCTGATTATTAAATACCAAATGTGAGCTCATATTAATGCCCCTGCCCTCAGGCCAGAAAGCTGCATTGTGTTCCTCTTTATCTTCCTTTTTACATAAGTTAATTACAGCTGAAATGGGGTGTTACTGAGAGTAGTGATCTCCAAAGTTGCCAGCACCTACAGCATAGCTGAGGACCCAGTTAGTGCAGTTTAATCTGTTACTGGTTCCGAGATGATGTTCAGTATTTGCATACCTAACAGTTTGTCATGCTTTTGAGTCTAGAACTCCAGGGACTGAGGCACATTGTTTTCATGCTGCTATGGAAGATCAGTTGTTCAAGTCAATCTAGCAGTTGCCTAATATATGTACCTTTTTTTTGCCAACCATAACGATTTAACTTAAATGGATATGGGTGATTTACTTGTTACATATTCATAGCTAAGTTAGGCTCTGTTCACTGCATTGCTGTTTGCTGACGGAGGAAAATATGCCGAGTTAATAGTCAAAGAAGCTGCTGACAGTTATAAATGTAACTGTTGCTAAGATTTAGAGGGTAACAATATACTGGTTTATATTATAACTCACAGGGAAGGCAGACAAGTAGAAAACTTGGCATAAACTTATTCTTTGTGTGTTAATCCCTAAAAAGTATTACACCTTGTGTATTTTTTTTTTCTTAGTTTGGAACCATCTCCTTCTCTATTACCTGTTAATAAGTTATTGCAAATGTTATTCCAGACATCTAACTTCATTCTCCTTTACCATCCAGAATGAATCAACATTTGGAATTTCTAAGACCTGTCTAATGAAATCAGATTTTACAACTTGTCAAAAAGAATTTTAGGTGTAAGTCACTATTAAAATGATACAAAACCTTTGGGAGACTTTGACGGTATAACCTGTGTTGTTAAGGTGTATAAAGTCCTTCCCAGATAATTTTTATTCCATTGTGGCAAGACACCAGGTGATTATTCAATCCATTAGAATCTGTTCAATTAATGAGGACAAATGGTCCCAAAAATTGTTGAGACTAGTCTTAATTTCAGGTGCAGGTTCTTGCAATGTTTAGGAACTCCCCACTTCCAGACTGGAGACAGTTCTATTTTTCAGTGGAGAATCTCAGCTGTAGGTTGTGTGACAGTAAGTTCTAATTATAAAAAAAGCAATTTTAATCTAGCTGTATCTTAATTAAAGGAAGAAGAGATCTTACCGTAACTTGAGAACGGAAAATGGGTTATTATACCTGTGATGTCAAATGACACCTTGTGCAGTTCTGTATTCCACTCACCCAACCGTACATAAATGTCCAGTAGGTCACTGGGATTATAAATCCTCTGAATATGGTTAATTACTGCTTCAATCACAGGAATGGACATTATTGCTGTTTATGACAGGCTTCTTAGCACATTAGCTGCTCCTTTTGCTTTTTCTTCTGACCATTAAATAATGGTTTTGCCACTGTCTGCAGTCAAAAAATGACTTCTGGGGGGCCTAGGGCATTGCTGAGATACAGAGCTTAGCAAGCTATCAAGGTTTCAGTTATTTAATACAGAAAAAACTTACCAGAAAATAGAGGAGAAGGGACAGAATCAGCTGAACTTTAAACAGAAAAAGAAAATAATTCTTTTAACCTGTTCAGTCACCTTACCAATGGCCTTTGACATTCACCAGCCACTGTTTGGTTTATTTTCATTTGATGTGTTCACCCTTCCCAGGAAGCAAATGATACACATGTGTTTTGAACAACTGACCTAGAGAGAGGCCGTTACTTCTGCAGATTCTATCAGCTTGTCTTGTCTTCATGGCTATGAAGATCCAAGGAAATCACAGATCACACTTTATTGGTTCTAGCAATCTTGGTTCCAAGACAACAGTAGGACCAGGTCTTGAGGTTATACAAGAGAAAACAAAAACCATATACATGATTTCTGCTGATGTTAGTAGAGTAGCTCTTTTAAAAATGAATACGTGGACCCAAACTGGCTTATCGCCAAACTTGGCTTGTCATTGTTAACTTCTCTTGCCACCTACTGTCCACTTGATCTTGGCTATTTCTCCCACTAATATAGCATGATGAAATCTGTTTGTTGCACAACAGTTTATGATTCTTTTTAAGCTTTAGCCAATTGTTTAACAAAATCAACATTTTTGAAGTCACACTTCAGTCTTCATCGAAACATTTAAATCAAGTGTAAATAGGTTTTAAAATGCCTAACTGATTTGCTCATTACCCTCAAAGGATGGAGCTGGATGCAGCTGGTACTCTGCTCCCAGAGATGCAGTCTATTAAGTATACAATGTTGATATATTTTGTCCTGATATTTGCACAATAAAAACAGAAAAATGTTGTTAAGTGTCCTTTTATAAGGGAAATGCCAAAACTCCTCAGAATCTTAGCGTAATCTAATTTAACAGTAATGAGGAAGCTTCTAACCAAGAAAATAATTCATAATGTTTGGAAGGGGACCTTGTCTAGGTAGCAAGTTTTCATACTATTTATGAAGGTGAGCAGATACAGCTCTTTTGTTCTTTTTCTTTTATCAAGAACACTGGAGCGCAAGAAGCGATCTATATTCTGTATTATTCATGGACACACATGTAGTTGTCTTCCATTTTTCCTGTTGTCTGTATCATTCTGCCCTTCCAGATGTTTTGTGCAAGGGCCTTGTTTGTGATTTCTGTAGGCTTTAGTGTACTGTTCATTGATTCTCCAGATCTCTCCAAATTGGATTTTAAAGCACATGTTTTCTGTCGTGATTACACTAGTCCTTACTCTTCTGTAATTAGAAGCCACTAATCATGCCACATTTTACTCCACAAATGGTGTCATTCCTTTACTTGAGACTACTTAGAGTAAAATACCCCTTAGTATGAGTAAAGTATTGCCATGTAAAATTAACCAAAGTAACTGCGGCTCTCCAGGGGTTACTGAATCCAGTTTTAAAGTGGCTAGGTAGGTTGTACACAATGATTGCAAAGATTTTACTCAACATCTCGGATGATTTTTGCTGACAGTTGGTACAACTCGTGTAGCAGCTGAGCTGCTTGCAGTACTTAAAGTTAGGTAGAGAGTATGTAATGAAATCTTTGTGTCACTGTGTCCTGTCTGCACCAGCACCTGTTTTAAGTCTGTAAAATACAAGTCTTTGTTGGGATTAAATTTGCCTGAGTTAAGTGCAGCACTCCACATTGATCTTTAATACAGCAAGTATTTTTATTTAGTTTATTAACCCAATGTCAGTGCATTTGTCAGAGACACAAACAATGTGGGGTTACCTGACTGGGAATATTCTCTACGAAATAATTATTCCACTTTCTCTCATGATAGTTCTCCAAAGAGTTTCCCCTGCAGTATGTAGAATCAGCTAGAGTGATTCTAAATAACACAAATCTCAAATCTTCTTTCACTCATTCTGGTACAAGCTACTGTGACTTTTTAATGACTGTAAACAACCCTCAGTTAAGTATGAAATCAAAGACTTTCACCCCAATCAACGAGATCGGAGGAATCATGTGATTCTGACTAATATCTACTAATGTCAAGAAATGCTGTCATCACATTAACATGCAAATAAAAGTAATTTAGGACCCTAGCTGCCATTTTTGCCTTTGTCCCTTGTCTTTGTTTTCCTTTAACCTGTAATTAAAAGACAATGGTGATTGAGATCTTCCTTTTGATTAAACAATATTTCTGTTAATGCTTATAGAAAAAATATTCTGGTGGATATTGTACAAATTCCCCATCTGTCTTATCTGGAGATTCTTCTATTTTTTCAGATCTAAAGATCACTGTAGTAAGAATTGAAACATGAAACAAGTAGTTTTGCTCTATTTTTATAATGTAATTCAAGCCTAGATTGCAATACAACTTGTTTTCTTTCTGCTGGTTTTTTCCCCCTGTAGGAGCAGTGAAATCAAATTCAGTATTCAGTGCTTGCCAGTGGTAAGCATGGCCCAAGACAGACTGTTGTAGGGATACTGTTTCCAGCAGGTTGCATAAAACAGGAACATCCAGAATGTTTTCCCTGGTTCCTTGCCAGAGACGTATGACCACAGTTGATCGGCACAACAGATAAGTGCGTGTGTGTGTATATACACACACATATATGCATAAAATACGGGCCTATACTGCATAATCACTGAGCTGTTTGAAATCCAGAAACCAAGGACATACATACAGGCGTATTATGATTGGTTTTATTAAAAAAATACACCGATTTTAAACCCTGAACCCGGCAATAGTGAAATCTTTGGATTTGTAGTAAGATTTATCATTAAAATAGACTTCTTATTTTTAAACTTCACGTGTTATTCTCTCCACTAACATTGCCTTGCTGATAATGAACTGAAGAGAGGCTATCCATGGAAATGTAATTCAGCACAACAGAGGACTCACACTTGGACCTAAAGCTATTTTAAATCTCTGTTTCAGGGCTTAGTGGTGCATAAAGCTTTCTTTGGGCGCTCTGCTGGGATGATTTCCACTTGGCATCGTAAGAAATGGAAAGCTTGGGCTTTAGCCTGACAGTCTCATATCCAAGATGTCATAAACATGGACACTGTCCATAAGGCAGGATTTAGACTGATGCAGCCATGCTCTGGCATTCTACTGCACTTACTACAGCACGTTCATGAGGTAAAAGAGACATTTTAGACTAAACACCGTTCATTGAAAGAATTCTGTTATTTCAACTTCCAAGGAATGATTTTGGAGGATGCACAAGCTCTAAATGTGATTATTCCTCTATTTCATGCAGTCTACTGCAAACTCTCTGTCGGCTCTTACGGTTACTGTAAAATGATAAAGACCTACAAGATGTTGATTTTTATAGGAAATGTCTTAACAATAAAATACAGGAAAACATGAGCATTTATATTGCCCTGTAAATGTCAGTTTCAAAATTTGTAATTCTAGGAGGGTTACAGACAGAAATAAGAAACAGCCACCACATAAATAACTTTATTGAGATGGCAGATGTGATAGCGTAGCAATTTTCCAAATTGTGCTGGGGTCTTAGTGCAGCAATGCTGAGCTCAGGTCTTACCCTATTCTGACTTGCGCTAGCATGAAAACATTTCTCACTCCTATTGCCTACTACTTTAGACTGAAAGTATCCCTCCTGTCACAGAGCGTGGCCTGGAGCTCGGTTGTCTCTGGCAGCGCAGCAGTGCGGTTAGCTGTGCAGTTGGATGACACTGCAAGCCAAATCACAGCTCAGCAGCACAGACCAGTTCCTTTTTCAAGCAATCTGTGCAATTTACATTTTTCTACTGAACTCTGGCAGTGTTTCACAGATTCATGTTGTCCCCCCCAAAGTCCCTCATCCCATTCATGTGGTATTTGTGTTAAACTGGGGGAGATCAGTTGAATAACTGACATGAAGTAGTGCGGGAAGGAAGGGGTATTACATGTGAATTGGTCAGGCCTCCCAGTGCCTGTATGGGTGCTGAACTCTGGTGATAGCCTGTTCTTGTGCATGACAGCACGCAGGCTGTGGGTGCAAAAGAGCATTCTGCATAAGCAGCAGTGTTCTGGGCAGGGGAAAGCATGGAAGAAACTTCTTACTAATAGAAGTGATCCTCCTGGATGAGGAATTCAGTGACTTTAGCCTTCAGTTCAGCATCTTGCCTGGGAATTACTGTCCTTGCAGGACAAACTCACTCCTTTGGCTTCTACATGGGACAAAAGCAGACCTGCAGTTCACCAGCCACTGAAACACTTTCAGATACTGTGACTGCAAGCAGTCAAGGGAATCCCTGTCCTGCTTGGCACTCTTGTGTATTCTGTTGTTGCCTAGGATGGCTCCAGGAAGTCCTTAAATCGGTAAATGGTTGTGGCAATGCTTTCAAGTGACTGGATATGTAGATGTTAGTCCAATTCAAATTTGCTCTCTAGATCAGGCTGTTGCTTTTCTTCTAATGGGTATACCTCTAGCCAGGAAGGAATTCTAGGCTATGAAGCCATAATGTAAGGGAATAACTGTGTTACTATTATAGCCATTATTAAAGTGTTACACTATTATAAGAGCTGTCACAGTTGGGTAGATGTTAGTTTACAAGATACTAGTGTAGCCTGATGAAATGCAGGAATGAGACATTGTGGATGAAGTTGACCTTAACATTTAGGTGTGTATGGTGTTGTAAATTATTATGATATTACTAATTTTACAGTAATTTTTTTCCTTAAGTATGTGGCTGCTGGAGTCATGGTCATGTAAGAACCATGTATGCTATTTAAAAAATACCTCTTATTCTTGAATTCATGGATTAAAGCTTGAAAATGTCAACTGGATAGCCCTGAATGTGATTGTATTTTAGTTATAAATCTCACGGTTTTAACAATTACAGAAACTTGGTTTAGTAACAGTGGTTATTGCTCATCCAGGAACTCGTACAGAGCTATAAGCCTTATTAAGTTAAGACCCAATAGCCTTGTGATGATCTGGAAGGCTATAGCCCTCAAGCCCTTTCAATTTGCTTTAGGGTTGCTGAGTCTGATACGATATAAATATGGATGGCTCTGAGCCGGTTAGCAATATTGCCAACGGCCAAGAGAAGAGGCCAGGCAAAACATCCACTGCTACCGGCTTTTGTGCAAGAATAACCGACGCTGGGGTTGAACCCTTATCCAAAAAGGGAGCTTCCCATTCCCTGAATATTTTAGGCCTTTATTGTTGATAGAGACTGTCTTAGAATGCAAAAAGAAAAGAAAAATGATAAAATCCACCATGAGTCAAAGAGATTAGGAAACATATTTAGAAAAAAAAATAGCTTATATGAGCAATTACAAACAATGTGAAAAGTCAGCGCAGTGTTGCAGACTCCTGAAATGCATGTGCTGTGTTCTCAGGTGTAGTGGTTATGGTGCTGGCATCTGAACTTGAGCTACAAGACATCTGTCTGGAGCAGAGTTGCTAATTCAGCTTCTGCAGCTGTGTTGCCTCACTTCGTAACAAATACAGTGTGTAACGTTCTGCTGCATGTCAGATCTTATGCTGAAAGTTTCTTAAACACCCACTTAGAATGATACACAGTATTTACCTTCCAAAAGCTAGATTTTTATCAGTGATCACTACGCGAAGATGTGGGATGCCGTTCTTATGTCTGGTTATAAATGAGAGGGTGTTAGTGGGGTGTTTCCAATGTCACTTTGTGATGAATGTAAACAAAAGTCAACCATTCAAAGACAAGCTTTGGGCTGTGGAAATCATAACTAGTGCTCACTTTATCAACACTCGCCATGGCACTGAGCCATCTTGAATACAAGATTATAATCTTCTAACAAGCTGTGCAATACTTTGGAAAGAAAAATAAAGAAGGTTCTTGTGTACTTAAATGATCTTATAGGAAGAATTTAGTAGGATGAATCTAATTACCTGAACTAAAATAATGAAAGGTTTGATTCCCATCAAAGCAGAGAGCAGATTATCCTGCCTTTTACATCACAAAAATTTATCTAACAAAAATATGTAATTAGCATTTCTATTACTAGCATGTCTTCCTAAGAACAGGCGTTAGCTCACACCTTGGGAGAAGTGTTTGGCAGCCTGTGTGACAGTGCCACCTGGTGAGAACCGCCATGGAGAGTGATTTTCAGCAGAAAGAGGGGTCTTAACCAGCACGTTAGAGGTACACGCTGGTTAAAGTGTTACGGTGCCGATGAGGATTAAGAAGCCTACAGTTATGTGTGATGGTGGATACATGGAATGGTGGCTCTTTGTACAATGGATGTGCAGAAGACCTCTAGCCCTTTATTTTATTCAAGGACAGGCTGGTACACCTTTGCACAATTCCTTTTACACTTACCACTTAAGGAAGCTAGAACTAATTTATTGCTGTTTATACCCCCTTAATAGTTTTCCAAACCTTCCCACCAGCACATAATCATAACAGTGTGAGAACGTTGCATTGCTGCATAAATTCCTCGCTTGTTGATATCTAACAGAAAGAGATGCTCATGCAAAGCAGCAGTCAAAACTTTCAGCAAAAGGAGATAAAAGCAAGATAGCAACTCGAGCCAGATGGAGTCATTCTTCTTCTGTATATATAAGATTTCTTGTACCTTGCCATATGTAGGTCACATGCAAGCTATTAATATCTCCTAGATGTGCTATAGTTCTTGCAATGATAAATTACACTCTTT
>NW_010394899.1:64608-83887 GCF_000710305.1 Buceros rhinoceros silvestris
CTGGGAAAGTGAGTGTTAAGGTTAGCTGTGCATTTACCTTCCTGACAGACTCTATGTGGGCAGAGGAAAACAATTAACCTATTTAACAGCAAATATGTTGAGGAAGAAATTGTGCAAAGGAAGAAAAAAATCCATTTCCCTCATGTAAAGACAGTACGGTTCAGTTATGTCCGAAGAGGTCAGTTTAGATGGATGAATGGAAAGAATTCAACACAAGGCTTGGCAGGGGAGAAGTTAAATCTTCCTGGGGAATAGGAACTAACTGCCTGCCTTTGTGATAAACAAGTAAAATAAGGCTAGTTGAGAGAATCCAGTAATGACACTATGGAGTAAGAATCAATTAAAATGACCTAAATATAAAAGGTTATGGGGCAGGGAGATTCCATTTCCTTTCTTCCTGGTGTTTTGCCACGCTTGGCTCTTGCACAGAATGCTGAACTGAAATAGGGCCTTTATTACAAGCTTGAGAGAGATATTTTTGAATTCTTTTTTATTTATGTTGTGGAGTGCTTTTATTTAATAAGCTTGACAGAGACTAGGAAGACCTTTGTAAGCTGGACTTTGTACATGCAGCATCTTTGCTAGCTGAAGTGGAGCTTGCTTGCTTTGACATTGGCTAAGTAGCCATTCACAGTACTGAGCACATATTTAATCCTTACTTTGACACATTCTGTAGTTAGCAAAAGATGCCAGCATTTGCTGAAACTGTCATTGATGTATGCTAGGGACTCGGGTATTTGCCTGGGCACTGCACAGAAAGCAAGAAAAGTCCTTGGAAGCTTGTACCACTTCAGATAGGCTGTGATTCAGTCATAAAGAATGAGAATTTGAACTGAGCAGGGAGGGACTTACAGTAACAGCTTTACAGGGCAGTTGTTCCTCTTCTGGGGCCAGGGAGACCCTCGGTGCTTCCTGCCTAGTAAGGTGCAGGGGCTGTTAGAAAGCACTTGCACTTCAAAGGTGATTTCAATTTTTCCAAAACTAAAAGGTGGCAGTGATTGAAGAATGGTTGAATGAGGGAGTAAATGGGAGAAGAGTTCCTGATGAAATATCCTGGCTTCAGTTAGTCAGTACAGAGATGAACAAATCCCCTACCTTGCATATCTTTCTTCTCCTGCCATCGCTTCCTTTGCAGAAGGATCTTATTTGTGCAGGAATTTAGGGTGATCAAAGCTAGCAAACAAACAATGGTATCACTAGGAGAAAGAAAAAAAAAAAATTCAGGGGGGGAAAAACTGGCACAGAGTTGGCCTGGCGCAGAGTTTGCCTCGTGTAAGATTTGTCTGGTGCAAACTCGCAGCATGCTGCTTTGCCTTCCTGACTGCATGGTGCTGCCCAAAGCATATCAGCAAACCTATACTCTATTCTGCCCAAGCCAAAGTGTCTCCAGTACAGTAAGGGATTGGGCTGTGATAAACATCACTACTAGGGATTGGGCTGACTCTGCAAACCCCACTAAGGGGGTTGTTTGCCCCCCAAAATGAGTTTCTCAGAGCACTGGTGATGGAGCGTACCACTATTTCTTCCAGCAAGTCAGGCAGCCGACCAAATCTGTATGGTGCACTGTTAACAGCTCTCATGCTCGAGTCTGCAGTCAACAGTGGGACAGTGTTTGACTTAAATATGGCCTTTAATTTATTTATAAGTGCACATTCATCTCTCAGTATCATATTTAATGCAAATAACGTTCAAGTTAAATCCTCTGAGAGGCACATTATGAAGATTAACAGCCTGGCTTGTCTGTTACTCTGGTTTATACGGTGCTGATTTGCACTTGGTGTTTTATAGACAAGTGTTAAGAATAGTTGAATCAAGAAATCTGTGTCTAAGACTGCACAAAAATCAGTGCCTGAAAGCCTTCTTGTAGTTCCATGGCCAAAGGAAAGGGATGGAAGCAGAAAAACCTCAGGGAAATGCTGACATCCAGGTAGGTGAGATCCTTGAAAGGTAATCTCCGCTGGTCATGCAATAGGCCCTCTGTGAGGGTTTTATTTCTTTTAATTGTATAGCCCACTTTCCTTTTAAATAAGCTGTCAGGAAAATTAATTTTACCAAGTTTAAGATGACACTGAACATATTCTCATGCCCTGCAATTATCTGGAGCCGTTTTATTCCTTTGTATCATTGTGTGATGAATTTCTTAGGTATAATGCCATGAGCTCTGCACCTTATTATTAATAGGTTTGTGCCTGATCTTGTGATTGGGTCTTTCTCTGTCCCTCCCACCCTCTAGAGAACTGAATGCCCTGCTCAGGTCACTGCCCACGTTCACTTTTCATGGAGGAGAAATGTGGCCAACATCACATTATGAAACTTGGCCAAACCCATTAGTTGTCAGGACAGGAATCAACTTTGGCTTTTCGCCATGAATCAGGCTCGCACTCCAGCTCTGCAGAGAAGCTGCTTTGGGCTCCACAACACTGAATAAAGCAAGGGCCTTTTGCAGGATGTTGGCTCTGCAACTTGTGTTGAGACTTGTTTTGGCAGCTTCTCTGCAGATTGCCGGTGAGGTGCAGTTCTGAGGTGCGTAAAAAGACACCAAGCTCAGGGTCTAAGCTGCTCACCTGTGGGCTGTGTATATGGGGATCCTGGCCCCATACACTTGGTCTTGCACGAACAACGTTAAAGGATGATGCATGGTGGTATTTGAAAGACTTGTAGACGTGGTGCTTAGGGACATGGATTTAGCAGAGGACTACTTGTCATGTTGGGTTATCAGTTGAACTCAATGATCTTAAAGGTCTTTTCCAGCCTAAATGATTCTATGATCCTATGTGCCAAAGAGCTCACAGTCTAAATTACCGGAGCGATGCTGCTAGTCCCCTGTGGCATTGTACGGATACCGGCTCTGCCACTGTTGTTCACTAAGAGATCGCCTCTTGTAGCAAAGCTTTTGCTATTTTCTGAATATTTATGAACATTCAGAACTCTTGTGTTATCTTATACATGACTAATAAAATCTTTTCAGAATGTGTGTGTGTGAAGTTAAATAATTAATTGCTTACAGGTTTATTCTTGCAAGCGGTAGAGAATGTTCACAAATGCATTTTTATTTAATTTTCCCAAAGCTAGACTGAATCATATTTACATGACACAGTCTTATCATTCGTTATTTACAAGAATTTTCTAAAAATTTGTAAAAGGAAAAGACCAGAATTTGGTAGAGAATCATTCCAAAAAGGTAGTTAGTACAAGAAGGATTAAACTGCAGTGAGAGTATTACCTTTTAATCAGTGCTTTCATACAGCAGCTTTGCCATACAGAAAACTTTTTTTTCTACTATAGTTTGCCTATTAATTTCTATACAGTCAGTTGCCACCTTGATTGCCATTAGAACAGCTAAATTAGAACTTCTAAATCTTTATTATGAAGTTAGTAAACTAACAGAGTGATAAGTCATTACATCTCTTAGTGTATTAAACTCAGATATTTAATCTCTGAAAGACAATGGTGGACTCTTAGGACAGTTTTTTTTATTCATCTTTTTATAAGCCATTTAGTTTCATCAGGGCCAGTTTCTAGTAATGTCAATTTAATGTGCCATTTTTCAGAAAATTCCCAAATGCTGCCAGCTGCCACTTGCCTTGAAATAATACAGAGCATTACCTCCCCTTTCTACATTTAGATTCTCTGGCATAACTTCATTCCTACCCTTCCATAGTTTCTACACCGCTTAAACTCTAAGAGTCCCAGAAACATACTACATGCAGCGCTGGGTTTTAGCTCTACCAGTCAACACGCAGCTGATGCCCCAGCTGAGATCTGACTGATGATGTGTCAGGCCACTCAGAACAGAAATCACTTGGATTAAAAAAAAGAAGGTTCTACCTTTCTCGTTTTGTGGTCTGACAAACACGTACCTTTAAAGTAAGGATGCCCCACTGAGTTCTGCTTTGAAACCTAACAAATACCTGCATATAAAATATATAGGTATGGGTGAGAGAGAGAAAACTCTTACTAATATACCTTAGTGTTTCACAACTGACAGGTGCCGGGATGTCACCAGAGATGTTACATTTGCGGGGAAGGAAATACACCAACTACTTGAAACTTTTTCCTGGTTTTACTATAATAATTGTGTATTCTTGGTTCATTTGAGATAATATTGTCCTTGGTCTAAAAACTAATGTAATTTCTCTTCTGTGCTGCTAGACAAGCAGTTCCTCCCGCTTCAAAGTATGTCTATTTCTGCATTTCTACGTGATAATACAGACAGAGACAATATGCTCCATCATATTGCCCTGTAGGACCACAGAGCACTTCTGTTATAACAAGGCACCGTGCAGCATCACCAAAGATTTGTTCAAAACTGATCATAAGTAAGAGACAAGAATGCCCATCACAGGCTCATTTTAGGAGAGCAATACATATAGATTAGGCCTGCAGGCCTTCTCCTTATACTGTTGTGTTCTGTCTCTGCTTCCCACCAGTTGAAGCTCTGGACACAGAATCAAATACCTGTAAAATAGTCCCATGCATTAGCATATCAGAGTCATTGTCCAATGTTTGTAATTTTTTTCCTTTGGCTTTTAAAGCAAGTGAGGCGAATGATGTTGAGGTGAGGTGATGTTTCCATAGTGTCTCTTTCTTAGTTTGCCAGCTATTAATAAAGATGTTTATTGCATTTTGGAAGGCATGGACTTGTTTCTGTTCCACAGAGAACCATCTGCAAAGGGTTCCAACCACTAGACTTATCCCATAGGCAGAATATTCTACAAGCAGAAATATTCCAAAACTTCATTTAGCCGATAATGAAACAAAAGCAATATGGTTTACTCAGAAGCATATTATGAAAGAAATCAGTACAGAGGAAAATCCAAGTATTTATAAGAGCATAGAACACCACCCGTATATTTTATCTGCAAAGTAGTAGCTGTAGAGACCAGAACAAGTACAACTACTGAAAAATAGAGAGAAATGGGTACAGCTCCTTTCAGCTTCATTAGCTCAGGTCAGATCTGAATTACCAAGCTTTTAAAAGCTCTCCAGTATTGATCTTTTTCTGTAGTTTCTTGTGCTTTTTCTTCCTTATCTTGTTCTTTAGGGAACAGATAGGGAAGCTGATGACCTAGATTCTGCTCTTGCATTTGCTGCGCACTACCAATGGCATTTGATGTATTGAGGCAGGCAGTCTCATTATATATAGCATAAAATTAAGATATTTATCTACCTACCTCAGATGTTTCTAAGTAAATTCATTAGTGTTTGTGATGCTCTCCATTTTGTTGAGTGCCACAGAAAATAATGATAACTTCACTCAAAGTCTGTGGTATCAATAAATAATGGATGCCACATTTTTAAACCTTTGTGGAAGTAGTTTATGCTTTTACACAGAGGAAAATCTCATCTGCATATGCAACTTAATTTGTCCTCCTTGCTAGAAGACACTTGGAGGCAAAGTAACTAGGTTTAAAAATGAGTGGAGAAATTGTTGAAAGAAAAATCGACTGAAAGCTATTAAATACCAAAATAATGAGTTCTTGCTCTTGACATCTAAATATGGTAAACCAGTATTTTGAGAGGGCATCCCTTAAGTTTTGCTCAGCCTTTGCTGTTGACCACAGTCAGAGGCAGGGTGCTGGGACACCTGAGCCTGTGGTCTGGTGGTTGCTGCCGTTCTTATGGTCTTTTAGCTTTGTAATCTTAATTTTAATATTCTTTTATGTGTGTGTCCAAACAGAGATCAGTTTTATTGACTTGTCTTGCATATATGTGGGTATCTAAAGCACTAGATTCTCCTTAGTACCCTACAGTCTTTCCTGTTCATATCACAATATGAACGGACACACGTCAATGCTAAGACATTCTGAAAGAGCCACAGTTAGACTTCACAAATGATATGCACTTCTTCTGGTGGCATGGTTCCATCTCAAAAGGCTAAATCACTAGCACTTTGAAAGAAAGTCTGTGGAGTAATAATGCACTAACCTTGTGAGTTATTCCTGTGAACAGGAACCTTAACAAAGAATTAAAAATGGAAAAGAATTCATAGTATGAAAACACTGTCTCTAATGCACTCTGTCTGTTCTGTTGTAGAAATTTGTGAAAAGAGATCTTTACACACTAACAGAGCTCATAGAGTAGGAGGTGGAACACTAATTACAGTACAAAGCGGTGCTTAAGACTCTTGGCAATACTTAGCTGCACTAATGTACCCTATGGACTGTTTCTAAGCTTCAGCATTTCAACCTGGGGTTCAGTCTTAGTTTTTATTCAGAACAGCTTCAAGCAGAGAACCCATTGATGCTAGTGAGAGTTGTGCCTAGATAAGAACAGCAGATTCTGGCCCCTGAATTGTAACTCCATGTGTAAAGTGTTTTTCCTGCTAGTTGGGACACGTGTGTATACCTCTTTATGGAAGATTTTCATTTTTCAAGCTTGCTGTGGGACAACGAAAACTGACTAACCTTACCTGTAAACTTAATGGAGCCCTGGGGGCAGCCGGGAGGGATCGTTGTAAGGGTACTCACTGCTTTCCATTTGAACATTGCATTATTTCGTGAACTGAATAACTGAAGACACTGCCTTATTGCCTTCATAATTATTGGGGGGACATAAATTCAGTAACATGTGCTTGGTCAGCTGTCCCATTTTCTCCTAAGCGGTGGATTTACAGCACGTGCAAGTTCTGAGGGGATTATTCGCTTATCGTTTTGTTATCTAAACTTTTTTCCTGACAAATCTAATTCTTATAGATTGACAGTTCAAACAATGTGTTTTCTGGGTCTCAGGAGGAAACGTATGGCTCATTTTTGGTTTAGTAACTTACAGAGATTAGGTTTTGCATAATGTAAATCTGAGGCGAGCGATACTTTGTCTGTAATGCTGTGAATGCAATTAGTGAGATAAATACAGAGCTAAATTCATTTTCTCTGAGAAGAGGCAATCTGATTGCTATGCAAAAAGCACCTTTATTTGCAATACTGGTGGTTCATAATGTGGTTAGCAATGCACAGAGTGGCATCTTGATTTGCAGCTTTAAAGAATTCTGGAATGAATAAAACATGGAATTAATTGCTAGAGAAGAACCTTTGCCAGACTGGATGAGATCTACTTTGCTGAATAAAAGTTATAACCCATGACAGCTTCTGTTCCGCTCCCAGAGGAAATGGTGTCAATACCAGAAAAGGTTAAATAGCACTTCAAATCTTTTGCAGCGCCAGAAGTCCTTCCTCTTCAGATGCAGGTTGAGAGTAAAGACATAGCCACGTGTCCTATCATCTTGCAGCAGGTATGATTAGAACAGAACTATGAAAAATATCAAACTCCATGCTTTGTATTAAGAAATCTGACTAAAGTGAATCAGAGACTTTTGCTGGTGCCGCAGCCCATGGGGTAACTGGCAGTGTAGGTTCCTGGAAGCCTGCACTGTGTTTCAGAAAGGTGAAGAGGACCTTAAGGCTGCACAGTGTTGTCCTCTGGAAGTTCTGTATTAATCATCATTTCTTGACAAATGCAACCATGCTGAGAAGGATCAGTTAAAAGAAATAGTCTAAGAAAATGCTAATCCCCCATTTACCCTTATTTCTCCAATGGGCTATTTCTGTTGACTGGTGATACATCTTACCTCTCAGGCTCATTAGGGGAAGGAAAGAGAACAGAAATTTTTGTGGGTTCTCACAGACTTCATTGACTGCAAACAGGTATCTTGTATAACAAGCCTAAAGGAGCGTCCAGTGCCAGTGCTCAGAAATTCGTGGTGTTTGTAAAGAATGGCAGCTAGACCAGCACAGCAGCAGAACCATGAAGTATTTATGGGGCTTGTGCTATGAGGGGAAATTAATAGTTAGTCAAAGGTAAAGGAGCAGCATTTTTCCTTTTTTTTCCAGATTTTTACACAAAAAACACACAGATGTACGTTCTTACAAAAGTAGATTTCTAAAATTTAATATTCCAATATGTTTTTTAAAAGCCCATAAAAGTCCTTTGTATATGTCCCTAGTGTAATGTGGTACAGAGGAGGAGGAAGAAGATTATTTTAAACCACTTGCTCTAGTGAAAGGTTCCAGAGAATTCTCACCAAACACACCATCTTTCTGGAGGCTCTGACAGGAGAGAATATTACTGATGTGAAGTATGAGAGTATGAACTCAGTTGCAACTTAATTCTTCTCTTTGTAACATGGATGATATTAGAGATGGAAGAAGGAAATGAAAAGAATTTTAAAGAAAGTAGTCCATAGCTAAAGACTTTTATTGCGAAACGTGTGTAGATTTCTTGAATGCCTATTAATCTCCATGTAAATTGTGAATTAAAGGTATAAAGTTTAGGGGAATCATGGGAGTATCTAGCGGAAGAAGAGATAAGCAGAATATTTAGCTACACAGTCTTGGAATGTATAAAACACTCACACCAAATCAATTTTGATATCAATACTTGTCACGCTTTTACAGATATATTTTAGTGGGTGTTTTTCTACGGATCTATGAACACCAGTGAGATGAAGCATCTTTAAAGAAAATAGAGGGAGAGAATCTAGAGTTTTCTAATGAGAAATGAATATCCATACCCTGGATATTCAGGATTGTGTCTGCAGTATAATTAACTAGAACTTGAGCTCTTTCACATGTAAATTAAGTCATTGAGAGCACTACCCGCCCTAGTTCTTTTTCTCTTTGTTTATGGGACTTTGCAGGTTTACAGGCTACCTTTTTAATTGAAAATTCTTAAAATTGAATTTTTTTGTTTTTTGTGTCATTTCAGGGCTTCACCATTGTCACATTATATGATGCAAATCATACCGTGGTCAATTCAATTTGAGGCTAATGAATTTGCCTCCTTAGAATTCTCTGAGGAAAGCAGTTAATAGAAAGATATTTCAAAAAACTATCTTATTTTACGATTTCTAGCCTCAAGAGTATTTCCCCAATCTAAGAGTATTGATTTTCTGTATATGACCTGTTTCAGTTGCAACAAATAAATGAAATGTTTGTTTACCAAAACCTTCAGCTGCCTACCAGAGCAGACATGAAAGGTTTTCACGTATTAAGATCTCCCTGAATCATGAAACCTAAATATAAGCCTATGATTACATTTTAGCTCAGCAGTGGATCAGAATTTCAGCTGTGGCCACATGTATGTCTGTGGAAGGATTCAGTTTATGTCTGAAGGTCTAGAGACTACTTTGAGGCTATTGAATAATTTTCTTTCTGTATGTAGTTCTCACTTTTTCCACCTATCTTATTAATCTCTGTTCAGGTGGTATCTCAAAATGCTGAAAGAAAGAATGCATGAAAACGGTGTATGGGATAGTTGTGAAACAGAGACATCTTTCTGATTGGTTGGGTCAAGAGATGATGGTTTGGGAGACTCTGGACAATGTTATGTGGTTCAGGAGCCATGAAATCATCCTCCTATTTAAAGATCACATGTACCTTTTTTTGGAACTCCCGTGCTTGCCAGAGACTGAGTTGTTTACCCACACAGATTATTGCGTTGAAACAGCACAAGCCTCCTGAATCAGCAGTATCGGTGTTGTACTACTTGGCATTTCAGGCTTTTCTCCTGTGGGAAGAGAGTTTGTCACGCTGGTATAAAGAATCTTTGGATATGTTTACTAGTGACCGTGGCTGAGATTGTGCAAGTATCACATTTGGGTTGAAGAAACAAAAATGAAAAGCCCAACTCTTTAGGCCATGTACTTACAGTGGCTCCAATACTGAGTTAGCCAAGCACAAAAATCTAGAGGGAGAAAAATAAGAAAAGATTCAGTATAAGTGCAGTGGATTCATGAGATTTTCATTGAATTTAAACTGACACGGTGACTCTCTAGCTTGTGGTATCCTAGTCAAATTAGGCTAGAAGGGACATCGAGAGCTCATCAGAACATTCCCCGAGTTCCAAACCGGGAACAACTGTCCTTTGCAATGTTTGCTTGACCTGTACTTAACAACCATCGCAGTGTCCACTTCGTGATCTACCCCACTGATTCACTCTGCTCACTGTCAGAAGTCAGTCCGTTCCCCATGCAGATTTAAACGCTGTTACTATGTTCCCCTTCAGTGTCCTGAGACTGAAGATAATTAATTTCAGTCGTTTGTTATAGGTCACGTGTTCCAGTCATTCTTCTCTCCATTCTCACCAGATTGTTTGTGTGTTCCTTGATGCCTTGTGGGCAAATTTGATGTTGCATTCTAGCCGAGGTCTCAGCAGTGCCCAGAATGATCATTTTGCTTGTCTTGCAGGTAGTACTAGTCTTCAGGCAACCCAGTACTATGGTTACATTTTTTTTGCAAAGTGTGATATTTTTAATGTATGTTGGCTAATATTTCACTTTAAACCCCACATTCTTTATACACAGATGCCTCCTACCTTTCTTTTCTTTTTATTTGTCCTATGTCTAATGTATAGCTATGATCTGTTTTAATTTCATTGCTTCGCTTAATTATTTCTCCATTTTTTTAAGCTTATTTTGCATCATAATCCTGTCTATGATCAGTACGTGAAGGTTAATCATATACAGTTGAGTGCTGTATATGATTATATACATATAATACCCACCTTGCTATATCCAGTGACTGGCAAGGAGGCAGACAGATCTATGTTTCACCTGTTGTGACTCATATGTGAGAAATATGTACATGCACGTGAGCGTATGTTCTGATGACCTCCAGGACTCCCGTTCTTGGCAGGCCCTGGCCACCCCGTGCCCAGGTCAGTGATGTCTGGAGGTAGAGCAGCGACTCTTTCATGGGCACCCCCTTGCCGTGGGGAAGGAGCTTGCGTGCCCTTGTGAGGTTGAGAGCTGTGCTGGTGGTGCCATATGCCTCCGGTGGGGTCTCCTAAGCCAGACAGGTCTCAGCTGAAGGGTCAGACAAAGTGTGTCCACGGGCAGGATGGGCTCACTAGCCTTCGGGCACCATCCCAGGAGAAGGACAACTCTGACTCCAAACCCGGGCAGATAGAGCTCGTTTAGCCTTGTAAGGCTCATCCATCTAAGAGAAGGGTACTCTAACCAAACCTACTACTTGAGGACTTCGCTGTCACTGTCCAAGCTCACTAGGCCCTGGCAGATGAACCTCAGGTGTAAAGGGTGGGACCAGTTCTGCACACGCTGCGCCTCACCTAAAAAATCCACCGCGCAGGCCCGAAGGGTTACTCATCACTTGCAGTGAGCATGGGGAAAGCCCTTCCCAGATCTTTGTTCGCAAAGCCAAGCCATGATGATGATGATGTTCTGATGTATACGGTGGAGGATATGAATTAGTCTCTTGGAAGATGGAGATTTCACAGAGGGTGCCATCTGTGTAATGTAGCACTGTACCACCTAAAAACTGTGCATTTTGGTGAACTCTACTACAGAATGACTGTACTTGTGCTAATGTGCATCTCATAAGATGTGTAGTACACTTGCCAGCTCACCTTGTATCTGCTCTAGGTGTGGACCTTATGGCCAGATAGGCATTTTTCTCCCTTAAATTTATTTTGATTGTTTTGTCAAAAGGTTAGTTCTGAAAAGCTAGTGAGTGAAAATTTTCTAGTCTTCAAGATTTGCAGGATGTGTCAATACACAGCTTAGTACTATCATCTGAAGAATGCCAGAGAGAATAAGAAAAAATTGAAGTTTCTATAAACTGAAAATGTGATATTGCTAGTCCTATATATATTAAACTGCCGGAAGGAATTTTTCTGTAGTTCTAACAGTTGAAAAAGACTATTAAGAACAAGTCACAAGCTGTTTTGTTTTCAGCCATTCAAACCTGCCCAGTTTAGACATTGTTTGACATTCCTTGTTTAGACATTCCTTGTTTGCTTTGTGCCTGTTTGAAACCACTTTGTTCTACATCCGTACGGTCATCTCGATTAAATTTTAATGCGAAAGCCTGCTGCATACAGCCTGGAGAACTAACGTTCAGGGAGAAGGTCACCATCTGCTCATAGAGCCAAAGCTTTGTGCTTAGAACTGCTTTTTACGTTGACACTGACAGGCCCTGAATGGCTCTTATAAAGGGTCAGATGAAAACAGGAAACCAACAGAAGGCAGCTTTCAATCGTACAGAAACCTGTTGCGTAACTTCTTAGTGTTTAGTGTGGGCAACCCAATTTTTGTTTAAGGTAAAACCTTTTCAACCGTCTGTACATTGATTCCAAGTCTCAATTCATCCTTGTTGTCAGTCAATTAACTTCCCTGAAATGACAGCAGGGATGCTTCTGGCTTTTAGTTTGCTTTCAGCATTTTCTCAGCTCGCTCATCACATCTCGCTCATCTTCTGTATTGTTCTTCTGTTCAGCCCAGCGCTGCTGTTCTTGTATTGAAGATGGGACTAGCTGACTCTCATGGAAACCCGGACCTTCCTAATATGGGAGCAGGGACTGTACAAAACTAACACTAATATTCTTCAGTGAAACTTTCTAATGAGAAAGATGCAACGAGTTTGTTTATCAAAGTTTGTCTTTTGCATTTCATTTTGGAGTATTTTTTTTTTACAGAACTTCTCCTATCTGAAGCAGTACATTGTGCAGATTACATGTATTCTGCCTATTCCTCACTGATGTCTTCTCATTCTATTTTTAGAGTGGTCTATCTGTCTGCTAGTATTAGAAGGTTGACTGTCAAACCAAGAAAGAAGTAGAGGAGTTATTGCATAGCTATATGATCTGAGAAACAAAGAAAAAATAGGATTTCTTTTCTCCTAAACACTAATAAAATTGATGTAGTAAGTTCTAGAAATGTTGTTCATACCATTTTTGCTAAACTCAGACTTTTTAAATGGAAACATTAGGAAACATTTCTTTACCGAGGGGGTGGTCAAACACTGCAACAAACTTCCTAGAGAGGTGGTCGACGCCCTAAGGCTGTCAGTGTTTCAGGTATTTGGACTATGCCGTTAATGTGCTTTAAGTTTAGGTCAGACCTCAAGGGGTCAGGTAGTTGGACTGGGTGATTGTCACAGGGATGTCCCTTCCAACGGGTACTATCCTATTCTAAATTTCAGGAAGAAATCACATGAGAAAGCTTAATAATTTTGTGAAACCGATGGCATTTTCTCACAGCAGTTTGCCATTGCTACACGTAGCACAACACTCTAAGAGTCCCTGTGATTAGGTGTGATAGCAATTTCATGTATAGAATTATTAACAGATACAGAATCACACATGTAGAACTGTTTCTGTCTATATACTGTGAAAGCAAAGAAGGTCCTTTGGGATTTCCTTAAAATCTGTGGCTTCTGAATTGTTAACTTCCGGTGTAACAGAAGTTAAGGTGAACAGTAGAGTTGTGGTGTTGTATTTGTTGAATGTAAATCTGATTAGCGGATATACATACATGTAACTGTCTGCATCTGATCTGATTTCTGTGTGAAGAGGATTGTATCTAGGTAAATGGATGTGGACAGAATTAAACTAGCCAAGAACATGGCCCAGTGAAAGGACTGAACATATAACCACTGGGAGAAAACATAACCACTGGGAAAGCTCAGATTTTTCATTTGGGAATCCATTTCTTTTTTCTTCTTTTTCACAGATAAATTGCATTTGAATAGCTTAATGTATTTATTACATTCACATGCTCAAAGAATGTAGTTATTTTATTAGCTGATTTTTTTTGGCTCTTAAAGGCAGTAAAGTTGAAGCTGAGCAGATGGATAGTACTGCAGAGCCAAGTCAAACCCAAAAAAACTTAAGTCAGTGAAATAAAAGCAGCAATAAACAAGCAGAAAGAGAAATGTGAGCTAGAAAGAGCGTTTGAACAAAAAAAAACAGAGAATGTTTTCTGTGCTCACCTTGAGAGCACAGAGAAGTGATGGGCGAGCAGTGCCACAGTCCAGGTGTATCTGTATGCCCTCATGTATCAGCTCTTTCTGATACCATGGAAAGTCAGCGGCCTGCCGGGTTCCCAGGGGTGGTTGTCACTGTGCTCTCAAATTGCTCTTGCAATTCCCCCTTACCCCCCTTTTTTTAAGTCCTCTAAGCAAAGCAATCCCGTTCTCATCTGTTTCTTCTCACGTGTGAAGCTCATTACTCCTTCAGGCAGCACTTCACTCATCTCAAAAGCATTTTTTCTTGTTGTACCCTATTTAGGATTGTGGGGCCGTACCTGACCACAGTGCTCCAGATGAGTATTCCAGTTACTGATACAGGGATGGTAGGTTTGGGGATTATTGTCCAGTCCATGTCTAAACACCTCTGATCTTTCCAATGGGTTATCTCTGTCAAAAAGAAGTTTTTTCATCGAACTGTCCACAGTAACATACCAGACTTTCGCCTGAGTGGTAAAACCTAATTCAGTGCTCTTAAGTGTTGATCAGTTGTTTCATATGTAATTTTTTTCACTGAAGAAATTGATCTGGAACGCAGGAAGAATGGTGTTTTGAGCTTGTTACTCTATGAACTACCCTAAAGTTATCTGAATAATTTAAATCATTCATTGCCATAACCAAGCCGTATTATGCGTGACACTCTCCAAAAATAGGCAATGTCCCCAAAATTAAACTTAAAATACTTTATAAGGTGATTTTCTAGGCAGAGATGACATCAATCACAAGAAGAGGGGGGAAAAAAGGCTTGTTCTTGTACTTCATGATAAAACTCAAAACTTTAGGATGAGATTTCATCTCAGAAATGTTTTCTTTGTCTATATCGACATGTAAATATGCATATAAAGTAGAAGACTAAGCTGAAGCCCAGGTTCTGATTGCTGTAGTATGTGTTTCTAAAATAGGTAGCGAGTTCCATCACTGTTGTTGTCCCCTGCCCCTGCTGATAGAGAGTGACCATATCACACAGTATTTCTCCAGCAGAGGTAACCAGTTATGGCTATTGCTTCAAGTTTCCTTATTAGAGGCCAAATGTATTCCCTTCCTATATGGACTTAGTATCTTCTGAAAATTATTTATACCATAAGCACTAAGTTCTGAAATTGAAGGCAAGAAAGATCAGATTTATAGCCTGGGCACTGAAGCCCGCATCTGTTTAAGCAGCTGTATTGCTATTTTATTAATACACTCTTGTCCTCATTTTTTCTCTCTTTACTCTGTCATTAGGTATACTTTCTCCTTGGCAGCCCAGCAACATAATGATGTTTCAAGTCCAGATAAAGTGCCTTCCGCAAAATTACCTTTTTAGTAGTCTTCTGATACATAGCTCAACTTGTGCGTCTCTGAATACCATGAACATTACTTTGCAGCTGACATTAACTTTATGAGTCTATTGTACCTAGACACTGAGAGCTTCTTCAAGTGAATGATCTAGAGAGGCCCGAGTCACTATTTAGGCTTAATTGTTTAAGACGGAAGTTATTCAGCAGCTCTCCAATGACATTTTTAATTAAATGCCAATGAGCATGCATGTGTCCCCTGATGCCAGGTTTAAATTTTCTGTGTCAGAGGGTTCTTCCCACTCTTCTACCCCACAGACCATGAGAACTTTAATGCTAATGTTAATACATCTTCATTTTAATATATTGTATTCAATTTTTTCGTGCTTTAGTTCTTAAAGAAGAATTCAAAGTAATGAGATGAGGAAAAAAATAAGTTGTTTTTCTCCTAATTAAAAATATTTCCGAATGAGAGAAACTCTCAGCAAATTCCATCTGGATAACTCAGGGAAAAACATGCTTAAAAATATTTTTGAAGGAAGCTCTATTATAAACACTGTAAAAGGATGAACTGCATAGCACTAAAATTAATGTGGATGAGAGGAAGGACAGCTAGGAAACTATAAAGCAGCTGAGGATCCAGAATGACAAATGTTGTGTGAACTGGGGTTATAGCCAGCTCCTGAGAAAGGAGGAGGAGGGTAAACCACAAAAGGTGGGTAGTACTGCAAGCTGCTGATTACAGCGCAATTAACGTAACTGTTAGACACATTATCTACCCCAGTAAGGATTTTCCATCAGTACTCTAGTGAACACGCAAGTGGTTCTGTAAAAGTATCCCCAGAGAAAGGAGAACCAGGAGCTAACCGAACATAGACCCCATCATCTAGAGTTATTGAATCTCTCTGGAATATTGGACATCAAGATAATTTCTTATGAGTAAGCCAGCTTAAGACAGACAGGTTCAAAGTGCCAAACACAAAAATCTGCAAACTCATGTTGTTGTCGCTCTCCATATTAAATAGCTTTCTGTGTTTGCAGTCTGCAGAAAGCACATTTTTCCAATATAAGCCTTCGTCTGGGTGAAGAGACAAGGTGGACTTAACAAATCCCGTATTCGTTGACTGTTTATATTGGTTTGATGCCTTTGTAGCACTATACGTTCTTTTGTGAATCACCTTTAAAGCTTAGCACTCATGAGTCTATAAAAATATCCCATATGTTTGTCGTAGAAACATTATCAAAGTGAAATTCTTAATGAATTAGCACAGATGCTCTCCATGTGTATCGTGTAAGACCTTTGTATGCGCAGAGATTCATTAGGAGTGCTCTGACGTGCTGGATTCATCACAATGCTTCCATTGATTTTGGAGAGCTCTGGCTGATACTCTACATGCAACTGATTCTTATAAAGCATTATTTCAGCATCTCGGTGTACTTTGTCCTGTGAGAAGAGAGCTGTGTATTATTTTCTTTAGAGCAAAAAGTCTTCTCACTGTGGTAACACAAAGCAGCCACACAGATATGTATCCATTGAGAAATGTCCGGTGAAAGGACGTATAGTACTGGAGTTTGAGCTCAGAAATAAAATCCAGAGAGATAAAAGCTCTGAAGATTTTGCTCTGAAGTCAAATCCGGAACAGGTGTGTGTCATCTGTAATAGCACTGAGAAGCAGAACAGCATAAATTGGAATCAAAACATGAATTTGTCATAAAGCAATATTGGAAAAAACATCACAGACATCTGTAACTAGAATTAAAGACAGGATGTCCACCATCTATCTGTTCTCCCTACTTAATATTTTTCTTTACAATGACTTTTAGACTTCTCCAGTCTTTGGACTATGTGACACATCATTATTTTTTAAGTCAGTACTTAGAAATGTTACAGAGAGTTAATTACCAAGTCCAATATGTATTTTAAGGTGGCCAGTCAAGCGTGTAGGAGGGGAAATATCACCAGATATTTTACATAAGGTTTCCACATTGTACAGTGAAAAGTTGCACCAGCTCAGGTTGCTTTGGTGTGCTCTGACCTGTTCTCTGAACTGTGCAAAAACACTGATGGAGAAGCCTGTGTTGTTTTCTCTACCTGGCACCAAGGAATAACAATCTGGGGATGGTCAACTGAAAGTTAACTGACTTTCACATGCCTCCAGGAATATGAATGTATCATATGTTACACTTGACAGTCCTGAAACTCTCAAACATTTTTCATCATTTCTTCTAGTCTCTAGGAAAACAAATTCTAAGGAGTGCACTATACTAGAGTAGGTGTATTTTTAAACTGAGCTATCTCCAAGGTAATCATAACATCTGTGGCCAGTGCACCAAGACACAAAATGTGGACACTTGTGTATAGACATAATTTTCACTTGCTGCAACTAAGGGCTATGAAAAGACTTATTTCCTTTGTGAAGTACTTTAAGGTCTGCTAGTGAAAACACTGTGTAAGAGCTAGGTATTATTACTGTCTTCAAAAGACTGCCAAGGGCACCTAGAGTGTTGAATGGTGTTCTTGTGTTAAAGACTAGTAAAAATGCAAATAAATAACTGAAACGCTTTTTATAGGTTTACTTTTAGACATTTGAACAATATGATCCTAATGGAAATGTTGATGAAACTCTGTTTTATCACTATTTGTTACTCTAGAGAGAGTCTTAAATACAGGGGAATTTATAAATTTTTAATCAGATTGTGATAATTCATCTTGGGGTACATGTGTATTCAGGAAATCCAAAGCTTGAAAGAGCACAGCTAATCAGATGGATAATGCTCGCCACTCCGCTGGCTCCAGCTGCACGTGCAGCATGCCGTTCCAGGAATCTTCGACGGCGGTAACTGCTGGTATTCAGAAGCGTTTGTGCCGTTTTTAAGTATGGCTAGATGTACCTGATTAGTTGATTGCAGTTGAATGTACAAGGTATCTACGCACTGTTATTGAAATCGTTTCCAAAAACAGATGTGTACATCCAGTAGTAAAAAGTAGTTACTAAAATAAAAACTCATCAGCCCATTGGCATGTACAGGTCAGGAATACAAGAGAGAACAGTTTTGGAATTGTAGTCTTTTAAACCACGTTTCTTGAATGTGCAATTTATCATTTAGAAAGGCCTTCCATCAGAAGGCTGTTTTGACACAGGGGTAACGATGTTGTGTATTCTGAAAGGGTACAAATGAATTGTTCTGTAGTCGTTGTGGAAATAGCTCTTTACTTAGCTTGAAAGCAGGGACAATACAGGCTCGAATGGTGTAAAATTGTAACGAATCCTATCTCATACCAATCTGTCTTCCTGACAGCACGTGCAAACTTTGTAATACTTCAGCTGGCATATAATGAATGTTATATTGCTATGCTAACAAGCTGCTTCAATGGTTTTGTGGATTTCAAAACACTATTGAGGGCATGGAAGCTGTTTGTTGCTTTATATCTAACTAGAAATGAGAATAACCGATACGACTGAAATCCTGTGCAATACTAAGTTCGCTTTAGATTTGTATGAAGCTAGATTGCTTTTCTGAAAACTATTTTCCGTTCTGAAATGGGTGATAATTAATTACACAACGAAAACCATTAGCCAAATCAAGATTTTAATATGGATGGCAGAGTACTAACTCTTTCAGAATTAACTAACATGAACTACGTGATCTTTACTCCAAAGTATGATAGTTGCTTTAAAATGAGCAGTCCACTCCCTGTGGATTTAACAGCGACAATTTTGTCCCTCATGTAACACCTAAGAGAAGCCTGTTGGATTTACATCAGGCTCTGATTTTAAATTGTGGGGGTTTTGTTTTGAAAACAGTTTCGTATTGCATTCTCCTTCCTGGAGACGGTTGTATAGTTTTGGAGTGTTATACAACTTCACTAAAGCCTTGACAGCCGGTGTCTGATCCCATTCCAGAGATTCATGCTTGCCAGCCTAATAAGAACATGGTCAATTATTTTGCTTTTAATCCCACTGGATTTCCCTAAGGAGCAAGGAAAAGAGTGACTTCATTGCCTGGCATGTCAGGATTTTGTAAATTCACTGCTGCTGTTTTATCCTGGTGTGCAAATGCAGTGGTAGAGCAAGTCTTGAAAGCCTTGTCTCCAGAGCTGCAGAGAGTGTATTATGTCAGTGCTTGAAAAACACATTCTAATACTCATCTGAGCCCAGTAAATTATATTAAAGTTTGAAGAAAAATTTAGGCAAAAATACAGTTTTTCATTACATTTCATTAATTTATCACGCTCTTTCC
>NW_010394899.1:83974-85453 GCF_000710305.1 Buceros rhinoceros silvestris
TCTCTAGGTCTGAAATACACTGTCACAAGGACAAATCTGTATATGGCACATACAACATATATTGTATATCTATATAAACTCAGCTGCTCACAAAATTATAACTCTACAGTGTATTAATTATCTAAGATTGGCTATAATTCAGTTATATAAAAAGTTTTAAAAGTTTTCTGGAAAAAATAAATTCTGCATCAGTAAGAGGTTGCTCAAGGGTCTTTTGCTTTTGAGCTAAACCATCACCACTGTTCTTATGCATTATTATGAGCATTTTTCTTGAAATTTGTCTTCTGAAGCGCAGCCTAGAACATCAGCTCTGGTGAAGGCTGGTGACAATCATCTTTCTTTGGATAGCTCAGTTAAGAAGATTGCTATATGTGTGAGCATAATATATTGTGGTTCCAAACACAACCTCAGCTCTCTTGGAGTAGATTCAGATGACCCGTTCCCTATTTGAACATTCTGATAAATGGAAATTCACAAAAAAGAAAAACTGGAGAAAGAAAAATAACCACAGTTATCTCTCAAAAAACCCCTCCATGTAACCTCTTTGTGGTAAGACTGTGTCAGCTTCAATGCCCAGTTACAACTGAGAGAGGGATCTGACTATTCCACACTAATTCCAGCAGCTGCTTCCTCTCTTACTTTAGTAGGCAATGAAGACTTTGCACTAAAACTCGGAAGAGTTTTTGGAATAGTTGTGGTTTTGACTCTAATCTTCCTGCCTCATTTTCACTAACGTGACCTTCTATCTTTGGTAGGACACAGAAAAGGTGTTCTTGATTTTTGAGATGAACAGATTTAGGCCTGCAGCCACCAATAAAAGGCAGCTCAGATGAATATACTGTTACACTGCATTGCAGACTTTGAATACTGAATAGTATCTTTCAGTCTGGAATTTTGACTGGTTGCTGACCCTTCTGCGTGAGGTAGATAAGCATTATCCTTATGTTACTGGTGGAGAAACTAGAAGAAAGAAATGTGCCAAATGAGAGAGGTTAAGTGTCGATCTCAGAGATACTAACTCCAGCCTCTTACTGAATTCAAGGTAAGAGTGTGCTGGTGAAAGGCACAGGTAGGAATCTTTAGAGTATTCTAGTACTTAAGCCTGTGCTTCTAACAATAAAGGAAAGGATGCTCTGAGAATAAGCCTTTGTAAATACACTGCTTATGGGTGTGCCTGTTGTGCAAGTGCTGCTGTTGCCGCCTCAGTTCCTGGAGAGTAGTGAGTCACTGAAATTGATAGCTGTAGTTTTTTGGATTTTTTTTTTTTAAAGTGATGAAAAGAAAACCTTAGATCCCAAAGTTTGGCATGACTTTCCCCTATGAATTGAAATAAAGATATGAGTACTACTACACTTATCCTTTTTCTGCCACGCAAAACCCCTCTTTGAGCTGTTAAAACTCCAAACATGTTTATTAGAAATTGGGAAATGTGAATAGTAAGATATAATTTACCTATAAACTAGGAAAAATTTCCTGCTG
>NW_010394899.1:85582-104755 GCF_000710305.1 Buceros rhinoceros silvestris
GCTGACACCAACTTCAGGACCTTCAAGGACCATATATCTTTTTCTGGCTATGGGAGAGGAGGTTTCATTAGAAGCTTCAAAGTCAGTTTGGTCACCTCGTGGTAATGACGGCAGACTCTGCCTGGTATTCTAGTTTGCTTAGCTGCCATGGGGAAGAATTTTTCACTTGAGGTTTTTCCCACACAACACAATAGAAAAGAAAGCTACTAATCTGTTTGACAAATAATAACTGGAACCCTGTCCTGCAGCTATTGCTATAGCCCCCTGAAGTCAAATGAAGCTAGTGTAACTAGTGCTACGTAACTTACCCAACGGTAATGAAGCAGTAAGGTGGTAAAGAAATGTGAGAGCCTTAGCACACTAAATGTTTACACTGATCGTGGATCTGTAAATGACAGACGGGAGGATATACCTCTGTTGTATCCCCTCTGTATCAAATACCATATATATACATCTTCACTGTGTACTTCTCAGCCTCATTTCTCACTCCAAAGTTTTAATAAAGCTTTTTGATTAGGTCTTATTTCTCGGTTTCTTCTCGAATTGATTATGGTTGCAGCATGGCCAAATATCAGCCAAGAAACAGCAGTTACAGGTAGTTGTATACCTGTATGGATTTTGTAGTCAGGAGACTTTCTCATTTAGATTTTTTCAAAAATCCAAGATTTTCTGTCCAAAACAGTCCGTTCTTCTCTAAAGCCAGTGTTTTATTAAATGAAGCTGTACCTTTTCATATTCACAAAACTTCGGAATGTGAAATAATGACCAGACCCCAAACTGGGCTTTAAACCATTAACGATCTGCCATCTGGTGGCCTTAACTTGTTTGAGCTGTTGCACTTCTAGTTTAACCAATGTAATTCTGCTGAAGTCAATGGTTTTGATAGTTTCCTGTGGTTAATGAGCTCAGAGTGGAAACAGCATCCAGTCCACTTCTGGCCCAGACCTTAGTGCTGTGTTTCAGGCTAGACCTGCGTGATCTGTAGGTAGTCAGGCCAACCTGAAAAAATCAATAGGGAACTTCCTTTTGCTGAAAGAGCGAAAACTGCACTAACCTTGCTGTGGATGAAATTTCCCTTTAGCCACCCTCATTTTTAATAAATGATGGTCAGAGATTGTGTTGCCTCTTGGGTATTACTGAGATGGCTGATATTCCACTTCTTCCCCACATTGTCATGTATTATTCCTATTTATAGCTAAAAGGCATTGCAGTAAGTGCTGAATAATTGAGATTGGTTTATATTGCTCTCCTGTCCTTTTCAGTCCTTCCTTATAGCCCAAAGGCACGGCAGATTTACAGAATGCCTCAGTTCTGCATTTCTGTAAGGGGTTAAGATACATTGCACAGCACCTGATCTAAAGCTGTGATCATGTATTATTCCAGGGTTAAATCTTATCTAAGACCGGAATCATTGTAAGGAAAGAGATCAATATGATAGAATGGCTGTACTTTTAATTAAATATATAGGGGGCATGGCTTGTATACCAGTGGCATGAGTAAAAGTGTAGGCAGATACAAGCACTGTAGCAGAACCGATGTACCATCCTTGAATATTCTTTCCGTGAATATGCGTTCTTGAGGTAATTAACAGAAGGAAATTTGTGATTTAACACTATTCACATTTAAAAGATTTTTTTAAAAAAGAAAATTGTCTGCCATGATATTTTGTTTCATAAGATTCAAGTACAGCAAGAACAACAAAGTGCAGCGCTCTTGCTGGATATTGTGCTCTTTCTTCAGAAGTGCCTTGCAAATGTATGCAGACTAATCCTTGAAATACTCTTGAAGGTAGGTAAGTACTGTTGTGAATAGGGTTAGGTTAAAATGGGTAGAAATTTGTCAGCATTTCTACTTATATGACTTACTTGGCTGTATGACAAACACCAGGATGGGAAGATATTTTGTGATATGGATGTGATTATTTCATTATGCTGGAAATTTGCGTTGTCTTGGTGGATGGCTCTAGAAATGGCTATACAACCTGTACACTATCAGCAAAGATGTATTTTGATCTCTCCACACTGGTGCTTTCTGTCTGTCAAAGAAGGAAGATTAGTATGTGAACACTTGAAAATCAGTATCTCCTTGCCCCTGGAACTTTCTTTAGAATTAGAACTTGGACACGCAGTTTTAATAATTTCACAAACTGACATCTAGAACCTGATGAAGCTGAACTTTGTTTTCCTGGCCAGTTGTGAATTCCACTGGCATGCAGAAATAGCAAATGAGATGAGAAGGAATGATACGGAATCAATTGCATCGATTTTACCTGTCAAGGAAGTAGAAAGAGGGAAGAGATACAAATAGAATGTACTGCACTCACACTCTGTTGTCACAGTGATGACTTAACTTCTCCCAGAGGCTGTTATAAATGCTGTTGCCCAGACACTGTGCTGTTTTACATCGAGGGGACGGTAATCAGTTCCCAGCAGCAAAGGACAAAGTACATCTCTGCTTGACACGTGAAGCTTTTTGCTGTATGCTTTATAGCCAAATGCAAATATTGGGATCTTTTTTTCTTCATAATCTCTTTTATAAGTCAGGTTTGTTTCTGAGGGAGAGATGTCTATTTGGCAGTTTCCAAATCATTTTTTGCAAGCGTAAATGAAAATGATCAAGTAATTATTTTAGCATCATGCTGTACTGTAGATAAATTACTCAGACCATCTCTTAAGAGTCAGTTGTCTCTTCTACTGACATCTCATTCTCTATAAGACAGGGAAATATCCTAGTAGTTTTCTAAACAGGGTGTAATTCTCCTTTAATTTCTTTGAGTTTTTGCTGTCGTATGTCTTCACTTTGTCCTTGTAGAATATTTTATTCCTCCCCAAAGCCTCTTTCATAAGCTTGGTTACCCTTTGCAAATGGTTGTTCATAAATGTTGGCCCTTTTCTAATATTAGTGTATTTATTGTCGGTTGTGGAATGTATGAGCCAAGGCCTTATGTAAGCCTAGGACTTTCAGTGGTTTTTCCCCCACTTTCTCTGCCTTGTTAATTTACATAATTGTAAAATGGACTGGTTTGGGGGGAAAATGCATTGTGACACTCACGGTGCTTTTCCTATAGTCCTGACTTTCCTCTGTTACTTTTCAAAATGGAGTCTCCAATTATTGTGCTCAGATACTTTTCACTGAGATAGGACTAAAGTTTTGTTGCTTATTCCTTTGCTCCTTTGATTCTCATTTACACCGACTCCCTCTTACAGGGACCTGGCAATATAAAGGAGATTTATGTTAACATTCAATCTATTCTCATCCTAGGCTACTGCTAAATATAAAAATTTGACCCTGAAGTTTTGGGTTGTTTTCAGACAGTCAAAATATTCCTTTTTGTCGCAGTTTGTTGTTCAACTTTTATAAGTTTTTTAGTTAATCATCTCAGCATGGAGATTATTCTTCTGCAGTGTGCATGAAATAAACATTATGATTCATTTGGACTCTTTGCATCCCTTAGATTTTAAACTATTCACACCAGTTGTATTGGTCTTTGAGGACCTTTAATGACAGCGGTATCCTGAAATGTTGTGGTGCTTTTATTCCTTGATTGTAGTTTATTATTAGTGCCTCTCAATCCAGCTATTATTTCCTCCAAGCTTTTGTCTGGTTTCTTTATGAATTCAATGTTCAGGGGGTTTTTAACCCCAGAGCTATTCATCTTCAATCTCTTTGGTTGCATCTCTAGCACATTTATTTCTAGACATAAGTTGTGATATAAAAGTGAGAATTCCAGAGAGAAGTCTGACTTCCATCCCTGCATATGCCATGGTCTATCATCTGTGATCATAGGTCATCACTTATTTTGACAAACTTCCTCATAATTTTTGATGTAAAAGGCAATTGTCACAAGCCAATCAAAATGCTGTCAGTGTGACTATACGCATCTGGTTTCTGCTTTTAATTGATCTAGTCACATATTTCAGCTTCTCTTGTTATTTTATAATCTATTCTCAAAAATCTCAGCTTAAGAAGCCTTTGTTCAGTTTAATAGTGACGGCTTAGTGTGGCCTCCTCAGATTAAGTGAACAGAGATCTTACCTAGTTGTTTCACAGACCTCATAGCTAAACCTAAGAACTCAATCGGCAAACAAGTGTTTTCTTCTGTTTCTTATCTTGAATACTCAGTGTATTCAATAAATGCGATCCAATCCCGTCTACAGATGTTGCACTCACAAAGCCATTGCCAGTCATAATCTAGTTAAATCCAAAGTCCTCTGCTTTGAGATTCTACATCAAGATTTCTTTGGAGAATACTTTCCATCTCCCCATTTATCTTCCATTTTTGAGCCTGCTTTATTAAAGTCAAGCACCAAATATGGGATAAAGCCCTGAACAATCTGTTCTGAGCTCTTAGCTGGCTCAGCTAGGAGAAAGAGGTTGAACTATAAATTGAAGTCTTTTTCAACCTGAATTATCCTATTATCCTAGGACATTTCAGTGGCCTTAGTAAGATGGGTATCATGTCTTAACTCTTCTACAATAACAGCACAAGTGATTTACTACGAGGAAGGTTCTCAGAGTTAACAAAAGCTGTAGGCAAGTTGTTAGCAGAAGAACATTCTTTTCCATCCATGAGGCTCATAGCAGTTCTGATGAGATCAGCATAAAGAGATTTTTTTTTTTGGTATACAGAGTTGTGTGTTCCGGTGCTGCATTCATGAACAACTGGGTAGAGTGGATGAAATTTTTGTGCTTTCCATGCCTTTCTGCCTGCCTTGATGGTTAAGCATTTACAGTGCAGCACACAAGTAGCAACCTAGGGAGGCTAAAGTGTCTTTTGTTTCATCTCGGTTTTTGACTGCCACATGGTAGGAACTTTTTCAGAATCATTCTGCTGAAACTACATAAATGTAAATGAGTCATAAAGAAAATAACCCTAAATTTTGTACCAATAATAATAAATGTCAGTGTATTTGAATGGCTGAGGGGAAAATTTGCTAAACCCTATTTTTAACCATGCACAATACAAGATTTGATGATAACTAAGTGTTCTTTTACTGGGTCAAGCAGCTTGTTAAAATCTTAGTTTTCTTCAAGAGTTGAGTATCATATTGGAATACTAGAGAACATTCCTGTGTGATTCCTGTGTTCTTTATATCCAGATGTAGAGGCAATATGATAAAGAATTTTTTTAAGACTAGCATAAGAAATAATGTTGATAAACTATAGCATAATTTAAACAAAGTAGAAAATTCTTCAGCGAAATTGTGTATGCAATGAAGTAAAAATGTTAAGGGCTGTTACACTGCAATCTTTGGGATGCTTTTGCAATGTAAATAAGATGTGAGCAAGTGGGAAGGAAGAGTTTCTAAGACGTAGGAATCTGAAAAGTCAGTGATGTTGACAAACTGCTGGGGTTTTGCACACCTCAGACTGTTAGGGAGCATGACAGACCGTTGAAATCTAGGGAGACCCTATTCAAGGTAAATCACCTTGTGGAATTCATTTACCCAGGGTGATTAACAAGAAGGTATAACTCCTTATATATCAAGGAGAAAGGAGAAAATATAGGAAAAAAAAATTGTAATGGGAGTGTGGGGGGCAGGGAACAGCAGGGCAAGTTTCTTTGAAATGAAAACATCAGCTGCAGTGTTCCAGTGTTAGATGGTTCTGAAGCAGAAGCCTGTTGAAATTGTCACGTTCCCCTGAGACTCAGCTTTGACCAGTGCTGTAATGACACTGACCTCTGTTGTAAAGCAATTTGAGGTCTACTGATGAAAACTTCTGTACAACTGGTAGGCATTAAGAAATCTGAGAAAGAAATCCTGAAACTGAGATTATACGAGGGACTTCTTTTCATGAAAGGTTTATCTCCCTGCTTTTTAGTTTCCTATATGCATAATAATTCTGTGTGCTTGATTTGAGCCTTGGCAAGAAAATGAGGCATTGACGAGTAAGTGCAGACTGTTAGTAGGTTACTAAATGCATCTGTTGAAGGAGGTACCGTTCTTTACGGGATGCTGTGCTTGCGCTAGTCTGACAATGCAGGAGGTAAGAGGTTTACCTGGGAAGAGATGGCTGGCAACTCTAAACTCCTCATGTGTGTTCCTTCTGGGAAAGCAAACTTGAGTTCTGTCAGTTTGGTTTCATAAGTCTAGGACAAAATAATATTCTGTCACTGCTTGTTTTTATTATCTCGGTTAAAATTCAACCCAACATAGTAGCACTGTATGAGTTACCGTCCCATTGCAATTTGCTGCAGTTGTTCTCATCACCATGCCTGGTTTTAATTCTAGATGTCAGGAATACGTACAGTCAGTATACCATTTTTTAACTTAAAAGTAAAATAAAAACTGGGTTTTTTTCGAAGCAATTTATATTAATTGTCTTGAAGGATTGTAGAGATGGAGAAATCACACTTTTATTTCTAAACATAAGCACCTTTTCTCTCCCAGCAGTGGAAATATAACTGGTGTGAATGGATCCCGTAATTTGTAGAATATCAATGGTCCGCATTGTCGTCTCCAAACCACCAGATTTATCTGCCACACGTACATTGTTTTTCCTCCTTTTCAAGTACCAAGCTTTCTTACCCATGAGTCTCTTCTGCATTAACACAGAGCCAAGAGTAAGGGCATGATACATATTTAATAGACTATGTTCTCTCAGCCAAATTATTGCTGGACTTGAGTATGCAGCTGAAGTTGCTGCTTTGATGAATTCTTCCAATGCTCCTAATTTAGTGAGATTTTTGCTGATTAATGTCTGTCCAGAATACTCTGATTTTTTTTCCACCCATATAGATTAATTTACTGCTATGCAATTACTCCAATCATATGCACAAGAGGGTATATTTTTTATAATCAGTTCTTCCAACTAAAGACTCAGAACAGTCTATGTCTTTCTGCTTGTGAAAAGCATGTATGCTCATATGTTTTAATATTGCTTGGACATGCCATGAGTACACGTACCATTGTGCTAATGTCACACGCTGACATGCATTTAAAAAAAATGCACAATTCTGAGGCGTGAAACAAGAGTATTTCTCCCAGTTCTGTGATTGAATTTGATCAGTTGATATCCTGTCTTTTTGGCACCTTTTACACTTGTAGCTATTTAATTGATGGTTTTTGTCTTTCTACTCCATTCCAATCTGACTATTGGATGGAGGTGGAATCTTACAGCTTCATGATTTTGGTTTTATTTACCTTTCTATCTGTTAGGGGATCTATCTAAACTGCATAATTATCACCAGCTGGTTTTATACCTACCTGTACATCAAAATTGAGCATTAAGTTCTTTCTCCTTAATAAATTCTGCACTACCAGACAGACTAATTTCGGCTTTGTTTATACCTTAATTCATCAAAGCTGGGAGATTCTTGAAGCTCTTGAAGAATTGCTTGGGATTTATTCAGTTTCATGGTACACATGCTGAAACACATCTTCCACTTTAATGCTTAGATAAGTTGTTAATGTGCAGAGAAAGTTGAGAGTAAGTTAAGTCCAGGAGCTGGCCCACTCACTGTGTCATGTTAAATGACATAAAACTTCTGGAAGAAATTTCAGTTATTTCAGTTGGTTTCTCCATCCGGTAATCTAGGTTAGCCATTACGAAAAGAAATGAAAAGTGACAAATTTATTGGCAACTTTGATTCTTTATAGGAACTACACTGAGACCACCAACTTGTTTACAGTAGGCTCCCAAAGAGCTACAAAATGAAAACGAGTTTTGATCATTGTTGACCTGAGGCTAAATTTTACTAGTGCTCTCTAGCTGAACTGAAAAATTCCCTATCCCCATCCCAACTATCTGAGGAAACCATCCTGTATAAATAATTGTTGATACAGGTTATTTTTGCCCTGCTCAAAAAGTTGAAGAAGTCATTTATCTGGGTGATATCACAGGAAGGCTATAGCTTACCTTTATATATTTAAGTTCAATACTCCAAAAGTAATCAGATAAATAAGACTCTTTAATGGCTGATGATTGGGTGAAAGCTTCACTGATTAAAGACCAAAACTGAGGGAGTATCAATCACTGCTGTTTTTGATTAAGTACCTCGCTAATCTCTGTCACTGTATAATGACTATCCTGGCAAACGGAGTCTGATTGCTGCAGGCAAATCATTTACATTAATCAAATAAAGTTAGATACTGATGTACTTAGCTGTTCAAGAAAAGGTGCTGGATGTCTCTGGCTGAAAGAGCTGGATGGACAATGTACTTTAGAAGGAAAAACCCTGACTGAGCCAGATGGAATGCTCTGTGTTCTAAATGCTGCTATTAAGAGCAACAGCTTTTACTCTCTGACCCAGATCTAGATTTCTAAGCTTGCCATAAGCAGTTCATCAGCAAATCAAATTTAGTAGAATAAGAAACTCCAAATATAAGTAGCAATTAACCTGAAATCACTACAAATTAAGAGGTATTAGAATTAATAAAAGTAAGGGACCTTTGCTCTTCTGACCAGACCAGAGAAATGGATATCTTTGTTGTTTAATAGTTTCTGGAGATTTTTTGTTTGAGGATGGGAAAGTAAGAGGCTTTGTAGTGAATCATTAAAATAAAGCCATGACTCCAATCTTACAAATACTATTGTTCATACACTTCAGTGGAGCCTCTGGATTGCTGTGAAAGTATCTAGCTACCACTTTCAGGTCTGGCAAAAAAACCCTGAAACACTGCTGGGATCCCAAACCACATGCTTCTCTGCAGCAAAAACCTCTTGGAGTTTAGTTGCGGATAAGGAAGCATGTATCTTGTAACTGCTGAAACTGCCAACCTTCTTAAAGAAATAATTCACAAATAATCCCTAAGGGATTTTCAAACCAGTGTTTCTTTTCCACCTGTTAGTCAACATGATAACCGCTTTCAGGGCTTTGTCTTAGAGCTTTGCAAAGAAAGCTGAGTATAATATTTGGTGAATGTGCACCTCATCAAACCCAGGAGCCCACTGTAAAGCACTCACTCTTCTACAACGTGAGAAACTCAACCTGGTTTGTAGCAGGGCCTTGAATCCAGATCTCCCATACGGCAGGGGAAAGCCCTGCTGGCAGGCCTTGGGCTACTCGGGGAATAAGGGCATCCTTTTGAGGCTGTTTCATCTAATGGAAATACTAAAGCGTATGCAGTGGATGCATAGTAGAAGAGGTGCTTCTTAGCCTATTTATTTTAAGGCTGAGGTCTGAAAGGGTACAAAGCGAAATGAACTGAGGTCTCCCATTCCTTAAATAAGGCACCCTAAAAATTGGACTGTCTATTTTCAGAGCACAGAAGAGATAAGCTGTGGTGGGTAACTGTGAAAGGGCAGATAAAGAAATGTGATGTGAGCACATAACCCGTTGTGGTGGTAATGCTATTGGAATCAATGATGTTACCTAGGAATTAATTTAGGCCGATGCTAATAAAGCTATCGGCAGAGGTGTGGAAAATAACATTTTTCTTCTTGGCCATGATTGACCAAAATCTTTCTCCCGTCATACAATCAGTAATTGTAAGAAGCTATGTAGACCAGTGGTGCAATAGAAATAACAAATAACTGCTGTACAAAGGATATATGGCCAAAGGCTCAGAGAACACAGCAGCTTATTTGAAAGAGCAATACATTACTAGTCTTTAAATTAACAACGTAAGAAAAATGAGCTCCATTTATCATGGAACTTACCTATCACAAGTATAATATGTATCAGGCCTTTGCATTAGTCAGTGAACATTATAAACAAAGCAAAGATGGTTTGTCAATGGTAATAAAGCAAGGTAAAACAGATTTTGGAGAAACTTAAATTTACGGTCCAAAGCTTTGGTTTCCATCACTTCAGAAGCCTGGCTGAATGGAATTGAGTGTCAAATATTCAAGCGTAGTTGCTGTGACTTTATGTGCCTGCTAGATGTTTAGTCACATAAATGGATGAGCGGTATCTAATTAGGCTGTACAAATCAATATTCTATTTCTGTGTTCAATTACAGAGAACTTACGTAACCCTACCCTTTCAAAAATATCAAAATCATTTTTAAAGGCAGAGAAAGTTTGGAAGAATGAGAAGCCAGAAATGAAGCTGTCTCGCAAGCATTCATATTTTAAGAAGCTTAACTTGGCGTTTGAGTTTTGGCCTTGAGTGATCACAACAGATTTTGCCCAGATCTCCTTGGTAGCTTAAGCAAGCCAGGGGTGTAGAGTATACCAAATCTACTGCGTATATGGAATAAACAGTAAAGTCATCTGCCAGGTTCCATCTCTGCTGTATACACATAGTATGAAGACATCTGCAGGGAGGACTGGATTTCATTTCTTTATGTGAAGAGTTTCATCTTGTAACGATACGGTAAGATTTAAATGAAACTAGTTGAATATAAAAATTTGAACTAGAGCGTGAATTAAGAGATCTGATCTTGGATAAGTCTTGCATGTGCATACGAGAGAGACCATTTTAAAATAACAACTTTGTAATTATATCAGCTATAATAATCTTTAAATGGGATACTTTGACAGGCAGATTCAGATGTGAGTGAGGCACAAAGTTGCTCTTTCTGAAGAATAAGAGCATGTCTTCACCTTCTTCCCCACCTAGTGCTCCTCCCACAGTATAAACAAGCTTCAAAACAGTTTGATTTCTTAAAAACTGGTTTTCCAATGAATGTGGAAGAGACCTGATAGTGAAAGTGAGTATTCTGAAAGTAGTTATGAAATGCTCAAAATTGTTATTTTGGAGTATTTTGGTAATTTTTTCTCACCCTATCTTGCCTGTCTTGAAATATATTGTTTCTGTGAAAGACTATGATAGGAAGACCTGGAAATTAATAAGTGCAGACTAAAAGCTGTGCAGCACAGTAGATTTTTGTTCTGCTTTGAAAAAGTGTTTATTCAAGTAGCCATAGCATGTAGAACATACGGCAAGAGATAAGTTTCTATAGTCACAAGAGGATAACTCAGTGTTATGATAGATAAGACTTGGTAGTCTATGTTCATTTTGTGCCATTTCCATTCAGTATTTTTCAGTGTGCCAAGGAAATAGAATGTTGTTGATGCTGTTTTTCTGCACTTGTCGTAATAATATGCCACAGGAGCAGGGAAACATCTGTGGCTATATAGTCATAAGATAACATACTGATGCATCAGTTATGCAACTGATTCTAGCAGAAACAGAAAATGCAGCAGACATCCATTGTTCTGTCAGTCTCTCTGGTTTGATGAAAAAGATTCAGTAAAAATAGGAAAATATATTAAAAGAAGGTTGTTGAGTTTTTAATGTCACTTCTGGATGTTGCTGAAAGACTGAAAGAAAAACAGTTGGATATGTTGATATCTAAAAATACAGATGGAATGGGACAGACTGGAGGGATGAGAATTTCTGAGTGAAATACTGGACCTAAATTAGAAAATCTTTTAGAGGTCTATAGGGTTTATATTTTTTAGTGTGCCCTTGGATCCACTACAAGCTCATAATACAGCCTTTAAACATTATTATACAGAATGAAATTCATTTTATTCCAGAAGTCCTTTAATACTTTGATAGTCTTATTTTACATCTCTAACACTACTTTCTGCACACACACTGGCTACATTACAGTAGCTTTTCAACCTGCCAGCTCTGTCTCGTTAAGCAAATGTCCAACTGGGTATAAATAGCTACCCATTGCTGTGAACTTTTTGCCACCTCCTGACTCCAGTTCTATCCCTATGCTGCTGGATAAATTAAAAGCGTTTTCAGAAGATATCCTGTGTTACTGATGAATATTCATACTCACTTGAAGTCTAATTCTCAATTATGAAGAGGAAAGAACTAGTGAGGATTTTGTCTGTACCCTACAACCATAAGAAGTGTTTCAGGGGATCTGCATTTAAGTGAGCAGGGCCAATGTAATCCAAGGAAATAATTATATCCGGCCATAATAGTTGATTCATTCTATCCAACTTCAGAAGTCCCGAAGCAGCACTCTGCAGAGGTGGCGGTATATTACCGATTCATCTGCTTGGTGCAAAACAACTCAGTACCTTTGTTTGTACAAAACTGTTGTTGTGTTGTGGAGTTTCTTTTTTTCTTAATGAGAGGCAGGACTACTGAAAATAAAGGTTAAAAATCTTTCTTTTCATGCCCCACAGTTCTTACATACAATGATGGTAACTATGGTACTTCTAAAAAGCTCCAATTAGGAGAAACCCCAGAGGCAACAGGTTACAATCATTGACAAAATACACCTTTCTCCTGAGAACACAAGAAGAAAAACCCCATTCATTACAGAGTTAGGAGAGCACAGATCTCCCTCGTGCTCAGTTCTTCTGTGGCGTCTAGAATAGCAGCATAGCTCACGTATGTCTCCTGGTATGCACGATCTTGCAGCGGGAAGAAGGTGAAGAACCACCTGCTAGTCACCATAGTGCTTATGGGAAATGAATTAATTAGAAAAATTAGGTTAGCTGCAGGCTATAATACATAGATACATAAGCAAAGTTTATTTTCTGAGCTACGTGGAATGTCACCTCTCCAGTAAAATTTCTTTTTTAATATATAGGTTAATACTAATTCTAATTTTGTATGAAGTACCTCAAGGAGACAGAGCATGAAAGATTCTTTATAGGAGATGTCCACAGAATATCATGCCATCAATACTGATTTTGCAGAGTTGTTCAAGTTCCAAAAGGATTCTAGAGAAATCTTTCCAGAAAACTGGGATGTTGATTTGTGTGCTAATAAGCATGAAATTATTTAGCCATCTTCTACATAATATTAATCAGTCTGTTTCTTTACCTCTCTTTTTTGTGATTAGTGGTAGAGAAACAAAAGGGAAGACAAATAAGAAAAACCTGAAGAGCATTAGCAACATAGTGAATTTAGTGCAGTTTATTCTTCAGTTACTTTGCAACTGACAAACTGAAAACCTCCATGTGGGCCATTCTTACAGAGTGAGTCAGGTACTGTCAGATTGTGCCGCTGGTGATCTCGTGATAACGTCACTGTTCTCTTGTATCTTGTGAGTTTTCTCTCTGCCTGCCTGCTCAGGACTGTCATTTCAGAAAGAGTCAGGTTTTTTGCAACCTTGAAACGGGTCAAAACAATCAGAATTTCTTATCTAGAACAGAGTAATGGCAAGAAATTTCTCAGATGCATCATTTTAGCTTTGGGGATTTGTACTGCAGAATCTGAAGTAACTATTTCACCCCCTGAGCTGTAATTACAATCAGTAGCCACCCATTGAAGGTGTATGTATTTATGACACTAATACAATAGCCAAAATAGCAATTATTTGTTTTCGAAGTGCATTTTTTGGCTGGATAGGACATATTCTTTCCTTTTTTTTATTTCAAATTTAATTTAGTCAAATAACTGTTTTGAAATTCCCCTCATTCTGTATTCCTTATGCTGAGAAGAACTCTTTGCCAGCAGTCTTAGTCTCTGTTTTATCCGCCACACCTATCCACTGGCCCCCACAACCTCTTGGCTCTTTTATTTTTCACTTGTTTAACAGATTCCAGTTAGTGACAGTATTCCTCTGGCTCACTTAAGAGGTTATTTAAGATTTATGGCGCAATGGGAAAAGGGGGATAAGCTTTCTTCACTGCACGGTTGGACTTCATTCAGGTGTGTAACTGCTGAGGGATCCTAATGCTGTGACAAGAACATGCACTGACAGACATCGTGAATTAAGGGTTGTGGATACTTCTGGAGTTGCAGGAGGTTCTGATGGGAGACAGAGGGAAACCAGAACTCTGCTCTGCTGCTTTCATCCTGAGCATGATGCTTGTGGAATCATTTTGTTTGTCATGCACCAGGAGAAGGTGCATGGGGTGGATTTGGTTTGTTGGGTTTTCTGGGATTTGGTTTTTTTTTTTTGGTTGGTTGGTTTTTTTCATGTTACTCAGTGTCACTCACATTTTTTGCAGACCTTGAGATTTGTACTGAAATTTTTTGCAATTTTTAAGTAGTCAAGAATTTTAAAAAGTGTATTAGCACTCAAGGAAATGATATTTTGGGGATTGCTGAATGGAGACGAAATACAGAAGCTTAAAAAATGTGGGGTCTTGGTTCCAGAAATGCATAAAAATCTGTGCTTGGCTGTGCAGCAAGTGTCCCGTTTAAAAGTCAAGATCCAGTGTGGTGGGCTTAGATAGAAAGAAGATAGAAAAATCGGAAGTAGGTGGTAAAGAGCTCAGTGATTTTGGTTTGGACACTTGAACTTTCAGGACCTGATAATGAAGATCACAGGCAGATCCTGTTACAAGGTCCTGAAATGGCTCTAGATGTGCAGGGCTTGGCATGGGGCGATTTTCAGCTCCTAGTCTGGATTGATGGAAGTTGTTGTAATACATTCTCACTGAGTGCGGAGTGTCTTGAGTCACCCCGTTCTGGAAATCTGCCTCTTAATTTCTTTGCATAGTATAAACTAAGGTGTATATTAAGTGCCTGTGGTGACTCTCTGACTTTTGATGTTTTTGTGAATTTCAAAGATATAAACATCAATGACTTGGTTAAATCTCCACTAATTACTTGAAGTTCAGTTATTATATGTATTCCTCTAGCAATTAGTAGCTGTACATTGGTGCCAGTGTCAAAAACTGGGTAGAAGCCAATCCAGGGCTCATTATCTCACCAGAAATCCTTGCTTGCTAATCAGCATTCGATAAAGATTAGATGGTTCCCTGCTGGCACTTGGCTATTAAATTCCATTTATACTGTTGCTCCATAAATACTATAAATTCTCTTTCATTAGCAGACTGTTCACAAAATCCTTTGAAAATATAAGTTTCTTTTGAGGATGACTGAACAAAATGGAATCTAATTAGGCTAAAGGACCCCAAACCACCCTAATTTCTCACAGTGTAGTAATACCGAAGTAATGCTTTGGAAGCTGTTCCGCTACAGTATTTCCAAATAAATGTGTGTCATTAAATTAGGAGGGCTTAGCAAGCTGGGATGCGTGATAGTTCTGGTCTAAAGGGCAAAGATTTATAGATGTCTATGAAGAGAACTGGGATTTTGTAAGTTAAATTGCACCCATGGTGCATTGCTGCATTTGAAGCAACCATTTCACTTTACAGCAGTTTTAGAAGAAAATCAGTTTTCCAGCAGCAGACTCTCCTAGTAAGCTTTCACAGAGAGAAACTGGAGGGACACAGGCCTTTTCTGTAGGATCCATAGGGTTCATTATTGCAAATGTGTTGTGTATGAGAACACCCGATACTTCTTCTGTCCCACTTACACTATAAGCTTGGGAAGGATGAAAATCTTAACTTGCTCCTGGTTTTTGCGTATGTAAGAATAAGCTTGCAGAAAGAGCTGCTAAAGAAGTTGTTCGTGTTTCTAAAGAGGTTAGATTCTGAGGTGATATCAAATGCTGTGTCACTGTGTCAGTCTTTGTGAGCATTTATCTGTTACCATCGTTTTCTATAGTGTTTGAAAGAATTTTTGGAGATCACTTACAACTGAGCGCATTTCCTTGTATTCACAACAGCAGCAATGTTGTGAAAAATCTTATTGACACTTATTTGTCATTGATAATCAGACAAGTGGTGCTGATATCTGCACAACAAATAGATTTCTGCTAATGCCGTTAATATTTCATTTGTTTTCTTTTGCTTTTCTGTTCTCTGCTTACTTGCCAATCCATCCTTGAGTCCCCTTTCCACAGGAGATTTAGAATTGCTGAAAAAGTATCTGATCCTTGATCTCAGTACAAACCAATCTGAGTGCAGATGAACATTTGGCAGCTGTGCTGCTGATATTTAATTTTCATTTCACTGAGGGAAATATTTGTTTGTTCTTCATAAAGACATTTGTTAGTGTGCTGATAAATCTTTCTGTTTGCACTCACTGGGTGATGTGTGAAATAGCAGATCTGTCTTGGGAAATTATAGATATATGCTGCAGGCCATGGAGAATGAATAGCCTGGTAAGCATAAATATTGCTCACTGCACCCTGCATCCAGGTGCTGCATTCCTCCGCTAGCTCCTGTGCTGACCTACAGGATTGATCTTGTTCCTTCTTAATAGCAACCTTGAAACAAACAATCACTGTGCTGGCATCCATCTTCAGGAGTGCTGTGCATTACTGCTGAAAGGAGAAAGTAATTTGGGTGCAGAACCACAAGGGTCTTTAGGGACAGGAGTTCTTTACTTAGATGTAGAATTCTCATTTAAATTGTTCATTATTTGGACAGGAAAAAATTATGAGAGAATTAAGATACAATCTAGCCTCTCACATAAATATGCTGTAATTTTTTGTCACTTGGTTATTTAGAAAGATAAAAGGATGGTTAACTTGAAAGTTAGGTGTGCCTTTGTAACATGCAAGAGGTGATAATTATGCATTTAAGCGTTTACATAATTAGATGAGCCACTAAAGATCAGATACACAACTGAGTTACTGTGGCTTAATGAGTTACTACATGACAACTGAATAATTGTAAAACCACATGTGTTCTTTTAGTCTGTTCTAAATATGGACTCAAAAGAATTAACTTAAGTCTCTTTCACCAAGGTTTACTCTGACAGCTTTATCTCACATTTGTTATTGGCTAGGAGGATGCATTTGACAATTGTGTGGGTGTGTATAGTGTGGTATGTATTTGATGCACAGTAAATACTTAAATCACAGAAAACAGATTCTGTATCTGACTTCTGACGAGTGTTGTTGGTTTGGGGTTTTTTCCTCCAACATTTCTGGACTGATCGATTCAATCAGTATGACTTTGTCTTTATAAAGTATGACTTTGTAAAATCCTGCTGGGAACAGTGGTGCTTGGTCGCTCTGGGACCCAACTGCAGGTACCTCGAATATCTTCTGCTATTTAATTTCAAGCCTGTGAACTCTTGTAGAAGGTTGCTTTTATCCTTGGCCCTTAGAGCAAGTGTCTTGTGACTTCTGACGGTGAAGAGCACTATTTGCAGCTTACTGCATGTAAGAGTCTGGTCACGCTGTTCGTTTGGGTTTTCCTTGTTCATTCCCTGCAGATAATTCAAGCTTGATCTCAGCAGCATATTTCTAGGGTATGGTGTGCTCTAGGCACATAGAAGCAGGAAACTAGACTGGAATATTTCACCAGTACTTTCATAATAAATCTGTAATCACAAGAAATTATGCTGCCTCTGACAGCAGACTAAACTTCAGTGATCAAAGGGGCAAAAAAAAAAAGCTCCATTAGCAATGGAAGAGTTCAGACATCCTTTTGAACAGTCATGGGCACACTTATTAATTGATTTCTTTATATTAAAGTTCTCATGAACAAATTCTGCAAAATGCTGGTGAGAAGGCACAGTCCCAGCTTCTTTAGAGTGTGGAAACAACATCTTCATTTTTAGCTATGCAGCACTTCCTCCCACTGAAATGAAGGAGTTAATATTATTTTGTAATCTTGACAGCAGTCGCATACCTAAATCAGAGTGTATTTCTTGATCTGCAATAAAAGACTGTGCAACCAGTCAGGCTGGGGAAAGAAACAGCACAACCGAAGATGAGGGCGATCCAGGTCTTAGGTAAGGGAAAACTGTCTGCACAGCACAAAGCACATACCCAAATTACCGCCAGAGAGCTGCCAAGCTGGACTCGAGAAGCCCTGCTCAGCAAAGCCCTTCTCAACAAGGCTGTTCAGCCCCCGTGGGGAGCCGCACTAATGCGATTACGTGACTTCTGCTGTGCGGGATTTCTTGCTCAAAGGTACCTAAAATCCTTACACAGGATTAGGTCATATGGCAGAGAAATACTGTTAAGGAATGGCTTGACTGTATCTGAGGATATGAAAAGCAGGTCAGTGTCCTTGAGCGTTTTGTAGAGCTCAGAGGAGAGCAATGAAGCAGCAGCAAAGGAGTGAATGCTGTATACAGGTATATTCTGCTTTGGTTTGGACTCAGTCAGTGAAATAAATACAAATTTTGACACTGAATTTGCTAGGAAACACCACCAAAAAGAGACTTGTTATATGTTATGACATATCCTATAAAAATAAAGCCTGGTTTTATTATTGGAACTGGCCATGGTAACACCTTAATTGCTTTCAAAATCTTCAATGCAGTTTTATTTTGTAGGCTTCCTCCCACCCAGACTTGGAATTTTTATACCATAGTACCTTCTGCCTTTCATTTATCAGCTTGTGTGGTTTCCCCGAACTGATTAATCATTCTGTCCTGTACAAAAACCGTAATCCATAATGATAGTGTCAGAAATGAGTGGCAGTTTGTGAAAAGTAGAACACGCTGAAGGAATGTCTCTGTTCTTTGATTACAATGAAATATGTGCTGGGAGGTAAAAGTGGATCATCATGTCTTGTACTTAGTAAATGATAATTGACATACATAACAACCAACTGCCAGGCTTAGAAATAAGCCATAATCAGAAAATTCCTGCGACATCAGTCTCCTCAAATTCCGTGGTAAGTCTGTCATTCAGTGGGGACAGAGGCCGCTGTTTCAGTGGGATCCTTGAAAATCCGAAGTGACTTCATTCATGAGGAGCACCTCCATGCTGTTGCTTAGCTGAATTCCCTGCCTTCCAATGCAGAGGTGTTGTTCTGTATGAGTAATGACCAGTATTGTGGTAGTGACAAATTAGGGTTTGGATTCTGTGCAAGAATATTTGTTGTGTCCCTGCTTGGTATTTCCTCTACGTGCATGTCCACAGGATACAGTGTTAATGACCTTCCTTTTGAAAGGAATGTGGATGATTTGTATTGCTATGTATGTATAGCTGCTTATAACACCAGTGTGGCATATCCCATGGATTCAACCAAATTTAATATAGAACCGTAACAGTGTTCATCCAAGCAAACGGTCTGTAAAAGCTGGAATAGGTCCCTACACTAACAAAGGTGTAGAGCGTGTGAAACAGGTGAAGTGCATGGACACTGACTTTGGGAGCAGGTATGTAAGCAGTGAGGCTAGTTAGTCTGTGCAGTTTCTGCAAGTGCTCGGGTGCCCCGAGGTGGTATGCTTACGGGTGGAATGGAGCATCTGAAGACAGACATGACGGACAAAGGCTTTCTTGGTCCTTTGCAGCAGGTAGGCTTGCTTTCTGCTTAGAAAAGATCTACACGCAGATATTTTACATGTAATCATAGGATGATCGGTTTAGGTAGTATCATGTGTCACGGTTATGATTGATACCATTGGTTTTCCACAGGTTCTTGTGACTGACTTGACAGGGAAGATATGGAATGGCCCTGTACTGTCTCTGAGCTCTTTGTCTTGCCCTGCAGCGATACCATTCTGCTCCTGGCTCTGCTTAGGCTCTTGTGCTGCCTTTACTT
>NW_010394899.1:104868-113020 GCF_000710305.1 Buceros rhinoceros silvestris
AATAATGCTAAGAACACATGTATGTCTTGACAGAGTATTAGTCTGTGCATGCACAGGATGAAGTGAACATAAGTCCAGGCTTTCAGCATGTTAATTTTACTTGGGGCTTGTGCAGGCTAACAAATTCTGACTTCTGTTTCCATTGCTCAGGCTTGCAAGCAATTAAAATAGTGGCAGACATCACTTCACTACAAGGGTAATGAGACCAAATCAGGTCATAAGTCATTTGAGACTACACTGATATATATGATTAGTCACATGTGAACTAATGCTTCACAAATTTATGAAGTAGCTTTGCAGTACCTAGAGGGCGGCCATATCCAGCTCATCGACTCTTGCAGAGGATCTCTAATCAGTTACAAAGCCACAGCATCTCCTTTATCCAGCAATTAAAATTAGAATCCTTCAGAATTAGATTGCTACAGGGATTTAAAATCTGTGCTCAACCTACACAAATACGTGCTCTTCTTATGTTCTTAGCTGGTTTGTTGACCACAGAATATAATTATAATTATTTTTTCTAATTTAGCAGTTTGCAGTTTGTTTGTCTTTTTTTTTTTTTTTTTACTTTGTGGATTTATCTGGAAACGGGCAGGGGTTTTTTCTGCATTTTTTTTTATATTAAAATTTTGAATCTTGGAGGATTTTAGCAATTCCGTATGACTAATGTGGTCCCCTCCTCCCTTCCCAAATATTCCTAAAAATAGTGTTACTGGAATATAATTCATTGTTTTTTCAAGACAAATGCCCTTGCCTGGTTTAAATCATAATCTGTTCAGACATTGCCTTTCTCACAGCCTGGGAGATGTTGATCGCTTTTGCATTGCACCATTACGATGTCATCCAAAGAGACAGCAAATATTGCAGATTAATGCTGCCAAAATTGAAGTAATTACTCTCTGAAAGTGACAGGCACGTTATTAAGGCCATATGGCAGTATACATAGTTGGTGTAATAACTAATCGGAAACAGCGGTATTTCTAGGACATGAATGTTTGGCAACATGTACTTGACTAAGAGTCTTTGTATTGTAAATATACGTGTTTCTTGCCAGGAAACCAAGGAAACCACCTGCCCTAAGGAGAGAAGTCGCATCTCCTTTCTAGTAACACAAAATATTTGTGAGCGTGAGGCAAAAGTGACATTTGCCATCTCTGTTCTGGGCAGTTAGGACTAAGAATGGTCAGTATAATCCATAAAGGCAGACTAGCTCAACCTTTCTGTAAGGATTTTCTGTTTTGCTTGCAGTCTGAGTGTGTGCAGTGTACGTAAGTGATACAAACCGACCCCTAAATGACCCGCAAGGAAACTGCAGAGACCTCCACCGTCCTGGGCAGCTTGGTGAGCTGGGAGGACAGGACAAGTTTCCTGTGGAATCAGGGCAGCTTTGGTTGCAGTACAGTTGCCTTTTGATCTGGCTCTTAGCACCGGTGGAATAATAACAATGAGAGACGTGAGCTTTACTTGTTTCAGATGGGTCTTGTACTGCTCTTAATAGAGTGCTGGTTCTGAGAGGATTTTGTTAACGCTGGATAGAAATGTGGTGGGACTGCAATTTCCCCAGTCTCTGCAGCAAGTCTGACCTTATAGTGATAGACAAACTAAACGTAGAAAAGGAAAGCTCAGTTAACTGCTAGCGAACAGACCAAGCTCGCACGTGGGGTACAGCACACTGTCCCAGGAGACATTAAATTAAAATTAAATTAATCATCTCTTCTGCCAATTTGGCACATCAGACAGCAGAAAGATGGAAATTTCAGGCCTGGATTTTTTTCCATCCCTTGTATCTGTCTTTCATCAAGGCAAGGTATCTTCTACTTCAATCTAAGTAGCTGAGTGAAGAAGAATGCCTGTGCCCATATCAGACCAGGCAGATGAGCTGGCACCTTTCTGCTTGTATGATTGGGCTAGTTATTTAGCCTAGGAGCTGTGAGGATTATTTAACTACCATTTCTAGAGCACAGAAGACCTAATTTGATTTAGACAATTTATATTCACAGTATCCGTGACCGTGCTAAATTATGCTTCTCTTCAGCCCAAGAAATTGGACTGAATAGAAAAAAATATTTCTAATAATATTCTTTTTCACTTGTACTTCAATTTGAGTTATGAAGTAATCACTATGCATTCTCAAGGTTTCAAGATATTTTACTGTTCCCTCAGAGATGCCCTCTGATGCTTTTTTGCTAAGTACCTCATGCCACTGATACTTCACACGTTTCAGTTACAGAATGTTTAATCCTGTTTTTAACATCTATCCTTTCTGGCATCCTTCCAGCTCGTGTGGAGGCACTTAAAATGCCAAATGTTCTAATTTTATTTAAATGCAAGAATATGGAGACAAAATGTATTTTCCATATTATAGAAGTTACAGAAGGACAAATTCATACATGCCATAGCTCTGTAATTTGAAAGTAGTTAGATCGGAAATTTAGTCCTAACCCACAGTAGCTCAGAAAGTAATACTAGTGAGAGCAAATATACACCGACAGCTTGGTTTGGTTTTATTGACCTTGCAGATGATGGATTACAGCTTTTCTTCTATTTGCATATTCTGAGAAAGAAAATTGTCCTTTATCTGGGTTTCATACCCTGACTACATCCGCTTTGAATCCAACATGGTGATGTGTTGCTCAGAACTGAGCCAGAGGATAGCAATTCCTCTATTCTTGGTAGGTCAGGAAGGGGAAGAAAAGCTCCCAATGGAAGTCTCTGCTCTGGTAGGACTTTCAGTCTGATATGTAATGAGTAACACTGCTGTTCCACTCGAGCAGGCTGTCAAGTTAAATATGTTTCTGGAATGATGCTTCTGGCATAGCCTGCTTAATGCATATGCAATACATGTATTCAAGTAAAATAAAAATTAAGTGTGCAGTCAGTGTGTGAGCAGGAAAACCTTATGCCGTTTTTATGGCTAACGTTGATGAGCTTGGGTGTTAAGCTGCTCTTCCCTAGAGCAGGAGGAGAGGCCTCTGATGTTTGGAGTTGTAGCACAATTACAGCCAGGGTTCCTGGAGACATAAAACAGAGAATATAAGACTACATGCCTGTCCCCTTGGGAATAAAAGGCAGAGTGACAGATGGACTGTAGCTGTCCAGCCTAAGGACAAAGGAAGGCCATATTATGGTCATCTTACTCATGCAGACGTATCTGTGGAAATAAATTGCAAAACCTACCTTGTGAGCTGTATGACAAAGAGCCTGACTTTGAGATCCAGAAACACCCAAGACCGGTGAAAATCTCCACAGACATCTATGAGTTTTGGACGTGTCTTTTCACAGGTGTGTTGATGTTTGTTATGGATTTTAGCAACTGGTGACCAGAAACTGATAGAGATGCTCTTTCACAACAGGTACACAGAACTCCCTGTAGTCAGAAGAAGTTACAGTTGTCTCTGTAGGAGCTTACATGAGCTACAAACGAGAAACCTCTTCCTCTGTAACGCTGTTCTGCCTTGTCTGTGTCAGAGTGTTTACTGAACACCTCCAGTTGCTGAAACCAGGGCTAATCCCTGTCTGATGTAAGATCCTAGATTCCTGTTTCACAGAGATAATAACTGCACAACAAGCCCCCGTTCCATTGAGACAGGTATGAAAAATGCTTGAATGAGGCAGATCGGCTTCTGTTTACTGTTTAGCAGGTGGATGCTTTGTGTGCTGGAGGGCATGATGAGGTGGGGGGGGACAGAAAACAAGATTGGAAGATCAAGGACATCTGCTGCTTAAAGACAAATCTGGTGTAATTGGAGTAACTGAAATGTGGCCAGTTCAGGAAATAGTCTGTAATATTACATTACCCAGATACAGAGTTTAAGGACAGGCAATTCTCACTGAGAAAGGAGAAGGAGATATGACAGTATAAATGAGGAAGAACATTATGCTGAAAAGAGAATAGCATTCACATGGATGGCAACTCAGAGACACCTTGAACTTGAGGCTAAAGACTGAAATGGTAAAACAATTATAATAGAAAACAATTACTGATCTCCCAGGGCTAGGTGAAAAGCCAGATCAGGAAATATTTATGCAGATGGAGGACTGTACTTGGGCTAGGACACTGATCATATAAAACTGCAATTACTCTGACATTGACTGGAATGAGAATTATGGAGGGACTTAGGAAGCTGAAGCTATGTTTACTGACAGATTTTCTTTATCCTGCAGCTTGACAACCAATAAGATTAGAGGCCATTTGGAAAAAGTTACAACGGTTAAGTGAGGGGTCACATCTGCCAATGCCAGTGCTCAGGTTGAAATGATATTAGCTGAAAGTTAGGATGGAAGGGAATTGATGTTGAGTGTGAGCATGATTTGGGGATGTGGGGAACTCCATGTTCTATTGTACTCTTGGAGCCCTACCTTTTGGGTGAATTGAAGAGGGTATCATTTTACTGGATGACATACCAAATAGTTTTTGAGGCTGGCTGTCCTGACCCAGCTTCGAAACAAAATCACTAACCCAAATCACGCTGTTTTGATGAGACAAAAGGAAAAAACTTGGTGTTTTTAAAGAAAGTTGTGAAGAGGTAGTCTAGATCTAAAGATCTTACTCATTTGAAGGCATTGACAGCCTCTCCAGACTGTGGCCATCACAAAGAACTTCATTACCCCTTAAAATAAAGGGTGATGCGTCAGGCTGTGATAAAGTGACTTTTCAGCTCCTTGCCTTGAAATAACTTTTAGCCAGCTTGCTTGGAGCACACATGGAGTATGTTCACACATACTTGCAAAATACCTTCTGGACTTACTGTGATCCAGCATAAAGCTATTGAGTTCAGGGTGTACTAGCTGCAGTGCTTTGGTGTAAGCCTGGAGGACACCCTAATCCTAAAGAGACTGGAATTTGTATGTCTGGGAGGTGGAGGATAGGGTGATATGGAGTAACTAATGCCAGCCTGCAAAAAGACAACATGAGGAGTTGTTCTGTCTTGTTAGTAGAAAGGATTTTAGACTGACAAAGCAGGGGTAAATACTATGAGATGTAGATGACAGCAGTTATAGGGCTCAGACAGACTACTGAAATCCTCACACGTACCTATACAAAGTAAAATGACGAAGATGCAGAGCAAGTCCTATTCCACCAGTCCCTAATTACATAATCTCTCCTGCAGAAGTCTTAACATAATTTACAGCTAGACCCTTGCCTTTCCTTACATCGACATACTGTTGTTGACTAACTGGTGGTGTATATTTGTAATGATGTAATGAATATTTGATGTAAAAAATGTATCTCATGGGAGCTTCTGTGAGCTGTTTGCCAGGAATGTTCATTATTACTTTTGAAATGTTAACTCTTAAACGGCCAAAGGGGGACCCATAGTCTTCCCTCATTCTGCCAGATTCTTGGTTGGCAAAAATCAGCATATATCTTTCCAATCGAGATTAATGGGGCAGCATCAATTATACCACACATGGATCTGTCATGGTAATTTAATAATTTCATAACTCTTATTTCCAGAATAAATACAATTTCAAAATGAGATTCTGAATAGTACTTTTTAATAGCCACACCAAATTCACTGTATCATTCAGCAGTCCTGCCTGGATATTCCCTCTATAGAATATTTATAGAACTTGAGCAATATGAAGGAAATACACTATTTTGAAAGAATTTTTTGTGCATATTCATTTTGCAGTCCAGAGAGTAAGAGTTTCACGCAATTTTTTCTGCTTCTTTCAGAAGGTAAGTTTAGGAGCAATGCCAGAAGGGTGATGAAAGGGTTGGCTGAGGCTGAGGAGGATTTACAGACATACCCAGGATACGCTCCGGGGTAGCACAGCAACTGATAGGATCTATCTGTAAGGGTGCAAGGGGGAAGAGGGACACCACTCAGAGGGGCGATAGCATGGCGGAGTGCTGCTAAGCTGCATGTTTACATGCGGGTCACAGCACTGGAACAGGGATATCGGGCATCTCACTGGCAGGGTTCTGGGGAGGAAGGTGGTCTCTTCTGCATGTTCAAGTTCTTTCTCATGTATAACCTTTGAGTATATTTTCACAAATAACAGCAACATACAGCTGCCGAATGCCAGCTAGGTATGTGGTGTTCTTTCTGCAATATGCAGATGTGATTAGTGCTAAAAATAATACCTAAATGAAAGCTCTGGGAGCAGTATATCTTTCCAGTAACTTGTCTTTCAGACACCAAAGAAATAGTTAAAAATAGTCACAGAAAGAAGAAAAAGAGCTCAGCTATACTCCTTCTGCTATCTGCAATGCAATGTTATTCACTTAGCTATAGCAGGACAGTTTCTGAATTTCTTCCCCCCTCCCCTAAACACCTTGTCGTCATTTCTGAGTATCTTTTTTTGAGCTTTCTTATTTATGCAAAGGGAATTACCGCCATCTCCTGGTCAAGGGAAGGAGAATAATAAAATACCTCCACCCTCTCATGAGCTATACAACACCCCACTCGCTGGAAGCAGGGATTTTCAGTGTGAATCCCCATGGATTTGGCGCAGGCCATTCTGGTACAATTATTGTACTTGCTATTCATCTGATCATTCAGAGAAAAAGGGAATGCTTAATTCATCTTAGCTTGGCAGCCTGGTCCAGTGGGTCCAATGGGTTCATGATTTGTACATGGTTCCATCATTGCTGTAACGTGAGTGGAGACAAGTCAGTTGTCTGTGCGGTAGAAGGGACAGTTAACACATTCTTTCATTAGACAATGTCTTAGACTTCTTCAAGAGCACCCCTTACAGATCAACAATAGCCCTTTGTGTTACAAATCCACATCAACTGTGCCTGTATCATTTTTGCTTTCAGAAGTGACCAGTTCAGCACAGGCCATTGAAGAGCTTAAAAATCAATTGGGGTGAATGGCTAAAGGCCCAGCAGAATGTCACCAGTTCCTCTGCCCTGGTTTTGGCTGGGATAGTGTTAATTTTCTTCCTACTGCTGGTACACTGCTGTAGCTTGGATTTAGTATGAGAACAATGTGGTGCTTAGTTCCTGGCTGGGGTTAAACCACGACATCCTCTCAACTTGTTGTACATTGCCAATAAATGCCCTTGTGTTTTCTTTACTATTTAAATGATAGTCCTCTGACTGCACGTGAATGGGGACAAAATGATTTAGAACAGCGTTTCTATAAGGCATTTGTGTTTTCCCCCTAAGAATCTAATCTTCAGTATGATTACATCATCTGTGATCTTTCTTCATCAGAAAATTCTGGGTTGCATGTAAGCCAGCTTAAATATTTATTTATCCAAATACCAGTTTTGAATGGTCATCTTCTAATTTTTATCTTTCAATAACTTGCCTTCATTGTGACCTCTGAGTTCATGGGCAAAAGTAATTAAAAAACCACTTAAATATAGCCAACTTCAGAATGAATCTGCCATCTAGTAAATTATGGAGGCTGATCTTCTGAAAGCTAGTGTGAGTTGTATACTGTGGTGTCTGGAAGAGATTAGTAAGGAGGCAAATCTGGAAAGTACCGTTACAGCATTTTGAAAGTTTGGCATGTGTTTTATAATAGAAGAATCCTTAAAGAATGAGACCAGAGGCCTGCAGCGATGCACAGCATTTGACTTAACATTTAGGTTCGTTGTGCTCGTCCGCATCCTTTCTATGCTCTAATTCCACACCTCTCAATGGACTCTGCATGCAAGAAAAATTGTGGCAAAAGTTAATGCTTCTCAACAAGACTAAGAGCATCATCTAATCTTATTTTTCATTATTCATAGTTTCCATTCATAATTACAAAAAACTACAATAGTCTTTCATTCCCCACAGGGTAGCCCGTGGGACTTTTAGAATAAAGGACTTTGTGTTTAATGGTTTTCATGTTCTTCTTAAAGACCAGAGAGTAATTTATGGCATTCCTTCTCATACTCAGTAGGCCTCTGTTCCTCCCATTAACTGTTTCTAGTAAACAAATGATCTCAGAGCACTTTGTTATGCCCTGAAGATGCACGTATTTGTATCATCTGTATTAGCCAAATGTTCCATAGTGCAGAAAAACAAATGCAGCAGAACAGATAATTGTAAAAAACCTATCACCGGGAAATCATTTAGAAGAAATCAAACCTGACCCCGGAAAGTTTGGGGTTTTTTTTTTTTTTAATCATCTTTCGTAGACATACAAGATGAATGCAGATTAAGATTTTGACCTGCCTTTGATATAAAGCCTGATAACAGCAGACA